>NC_137608.1:17919122-17924122 GCF_963280865.1 Gymnoscopelus braueri | reverse complement strand
GACTAAATTATCTACTATTAACACATTAAGACCAGGAAAGCATCTGTCGTTTTAGATTTTAACCACTTTAACCATTATTTTATACTTTGGCTATTCAAAAATAGCAGATCTACAAGCTCATAGCGCGGCTTGTAGATCTGCACATTTTTGCAAATCTTTAAAATGTTAACACATTTTGAAATATTTGGCAAATCTTTTTTTTTTGCAAATCTTTTAATTATATATTATTTTAAAGCGAACATTTCTAACTCAAATCTTTGCTTCTGGGGGGTCCCTGGAACTAAATATTTGGAGATGGGGGTCCCCGTGGACAAATACATATCATTTTGGGGGTCCTTGACATGAAAAAGTTTGAGAACCACTGATATTATAGTAAAAAAAAAAAAAAAAAACTGTTATGATTTAAAAGACATGAAGTAGAATCCCCCCAGAAGCAAAGATTTGAGTTAAACATGTTCGCTTTAAAAATATATACATTTTCACGATTTAAAAAAAAATTGCAGATCTGCAAGCTCATAGCGCGGCACTCGGTGCCGCACTATGAGCTTGTAGATCTGCTATTTTTGAATAGCACAAAAGAAATTAAAAAAAAAAATGACACAGATGCGTTCCCGGTCTTCACGGGTTCAAATGTTACCAGAATCATTACCTTTATGACGAAGCCATGGACGGGACAGCAGAGGGCGCCGATGAGCACAGCTACCTGGAGGAGAGACAACATGGTGGATGCTTGATGTTGGGACTCTGGAACGGGTTGTCTGTTTTCACGTCAACGGCAGGGCGTTTATATAGACCTCACAGACCAACCGATTCTGTCCTTATATGGAAGCTTGTTTTGTCTTGTTTTGTTGACACACTTCTCCAATGTCGGAACGGTTGCAGAACCTCCACTGTGTGGTTTAGACAAACTGATGGAACGTCTCCTCCGCTGATATCACAACAGCCTTTTAACCATGACTAAAACTAGATAAAAACTAAGCTACGATGACTAAAACAAAGATTAAACATGTTTTAGACAATTTCGTCAACAAAACTAGACTAACATGTCAGGGAGGGATCTAGTGGAGAAGAGATCCAGTAGAACTTAAAAAGACACGTTATTTTAGTGTCAGGGTGTTGCGCTATCTGTGCTATGTAGCAGATCTACAACGTGAGCTTGTAGATCTCTTCAGCATGCAACCAAGTGTAATATCAGCCATAATGACGCCATCGAGGCAAAACAAAACACATTATAGTCGACTAAATAAACTATAGCTTTGGTCGACCATAATCTTATGATATTTAGTCGACTAAAACTAGACAAACGCACGCAGTGCGCGCTTGTGTGTGTGTGTGTGTGTGTGTGTGTGTGTGTGTGTGTGTGTGTGTGTGTGTGTGTGTGTGCGTGTGCACGTGTGCGCGTGTGTGTGTGTGTGTTTAAATTGGCAAACAAACAGTTTATGGGTTTATTGAGATTAATGTTGTTGAGTTTTATTATGAATGCCTTTATGTTACGGGCAATATCAGGGGTCCTCAAGGTTTTTAGACCAAGGACCCCTTAGCTGAGAGAGAGATTAAGCAGGGACCCCTTAGCCTAGAGAGAGATGAAGCAGGGACCCCTTTAGCTGAGAGACAGATGAAGCAGGGACCCCTTAGCCTAGAGAGAGATGAAGCAGGGACCCCTTAGCCTAGAGAGAGATGAAGCAGGGACCCCTTAGCCTAGAGAGAGATGAAGCAGGGACCCCTTAGCCTAGAGAGAGATGAAGCAGGGACCCCTTAGCCTAGAGAGAGATGAAGCAGGGACCATTGAAAACTTGTGAAATGGGACATTCTGCATAATGAGTATACTTTCTACTTTTGGTACTTTAAGTATTTTGATCCCAATACTTTTGTACTTTTGCTCAAGTACATTTTAAATTCCGGACTTACTTCAGTAAGAAATGTGCGTACTTTTTCCACCACTGTTTGTTGCCGATTAAACATTTTCATAGATTTCATAGATAGCTTCATAGACTTGTTGTGTGGATCAGTGTTGTGTCAATTAATGCTTGTTTGTTTAAACATGATCTTTTCTATGAATGTGTTTGATTCAATAAATAAAAATAAAACATCACATGGATGCACCTGGGACGTATCATCAGTGTTGTAGCCTGGGGTCGACGGGTGTTTCGGGTCTCACAACAACATACACCCTCGCCCAGGTGACCCAGCCGGGGTTGATCAAGCCCCCGACTTACATCCCAGTAGCTACTGTACCCACGGTCAGTCCTCTTAGGGAAAGACAGGGCCCCTCAGTCTGCTTCTCCGGAACTACTCTGCCAGGACTGGGGGAGAGGAGAGGCTCTGACACGTGGAGGGACTAGGCTCTGTGGATGGTCTATGATCTAGGCTCTGTGGATGGTCTATGGACTAGGCTCTGTGGATGGTCTATGGACTAGGCTCTGTGGATGGTCTATGGACTAGGCTCTGTGGATGGTCTATGGACTAGGCTCTGTGGATGGTCTATGGACTAGGCTCTGTGGATGGCCTCCTGGCCGGGCTCCTCCTTCGTCTCACCAGGTCCAGGACCTGAGCGTTGCACCAGACTCCCCCCGTTCCAAACATTTCATTCTGGCGTGATGGTTTCTTGGGCCGTGGTGGTACTGCAGGCTCCACTTGCGGCTTGCTTGAATGACCCTCCTTAAAGGCCTCACCGTGGATTTGTTGGGCTTCTTCCTCACCGAAGACACAGGCTGGGGCGCTAACCCATACTGCTCCATATATATATATATATATATATATATATATATATATATATATATATATATATATATATATATATCATGTGTATTTACACACATTTAACCCTCAATACATAGTAAACTGTTCTTGGTCGACTCTTTTTTTCCCTCCAAACACCAAACCTCTTCGGTGAAAATAGCCGATTTACAAGCTCACAATGCATTGCGCTGCGACATGTTGTGAGCTTGTAGATCGGTGGTGAATGTTACCCTCACAATACAGGGATGCTGGGGTTCAAGTGGTCAATGTAAAGATCTGACAACCCCCCCTCCCCTGTAGTAACTCTGAGGACCCCCGGACCCCCTGCTGAAGACCCATGGGTTATGGGTTTTATTGAGATTAATATCATTGAGCTTTATCAGTGGTGGAGTAACTGAGTACATTTACTCAAGTACTGTACTTAAGTACAGTTTTGAGGTATTTTCTTACTTTACTGGAGTATTTGCAATTTTCAGTACTTTTACTTCTACTCCACTACATCACTACAATTGTTTGCAAACTTTAGTTACTAGTTACTTTATAGATTTGGATTATTATTACAAAACATGCATTAACCACTTCAGTCCTATTTACATTTCGGCCATTTGAAAATAGCCGATCTACAAGCTCACAATGTGTCGAATCGCGACACATTGTGAGCTTGTAGATCGGCTATTTTCAAAATATTTGTATACATTTTATACATTAGAAAACGTGTGAAATGGGACATTCTGCATAATGAGTACTTTCTACTTTTGGTACTTTAAGTACATTTTGATACCAATACTTTTGTACTTTTACTCGAGTCAATTTTGAATTCCGGACTTTTAGGCCTACTTGTAACAGAGTATTTCTACATTTCAGTATTGATGCTTTTAATGAAGTCAAACGTGTGAGTAGCTACTTGTTCCACCACTTCACTTCATAATGAATGCTTTTATGTCATAGTATTTAAAGTGGTTGTGAAAGCAAGGCCGACAGTTGCTTTCTGTTGCTCAACAGCTGAGTTTGTTTCAACCATTCATATGCAATACACGTGGTTATGATGACTTCCTCTAAACCTTATTATGGTATGATACTAGACTATGATAACTTCCTCTAAAACTTCACTCAGCTGGACGTCACAATATGACCCACCTCTCTCCCACTCACTTTGCCAGCCTAGGCTGGCTCAGGGTGGAAGACAGGGTTAAACAACTAAAAATGGGACTGGTCTTCAAAATTGTAAATGCAGATTTGCCCGAAATGCCCCCTATACCCGCATATCTGTATAAATACCTCGAAAAGGTTAGTGACACCCACAGTCACGAAACTAGAGGGAGCGTAAACAACAATCTGGTACCAGCCACCCATAAAACAAACATGGGCAAATTCTCCTTCTACAGCACGGCCACCAAGGTATGGAATAGTCTAACCCCATCCCTCAAAAAATGCAGTTCCCATCCCTCAAAAAATGCAGTTCGCTGGGCTCATTCAAAACAGCCCTAAAAACTCATCTTTCTGGAGGCCAAAAGAGGAGGTAGTGACAGTTTCCCGGTAGACAGACGACCCCCCTCCCCTTTTTTTTTGTATACATCTTTTATTTTTCATGCTTTTTTTGTACATAGTGGTATTTTTTCTCTGTATTTTTATGTTGATTTTTGAACTGTTTGGTTGCTACTATATATGTCTATGAAATAAATTCAAGGACCCCAACGGAAACAAGTCCGCAAGGACTTTTTTGGTCGGACCTTTTAGACAAAAGTATTATAAATGTAACTGTGTTGTTTTACATTCTTTTTGCCTAATAAAAATGTCAATCAATCAATGTCCATCTGTTTGACAAAAACCTTGGAACCACAACCGTTACTTTAAAGAAAATGGGGGAAAAAATTAAATAATAAAAAGCCTTAGCCTAGAGAGAGATGAAGCAGGGACCCCTTAGCCTAGAGAGAGATGAAGCAGGGACCCCTTAGCCTAGAGAGAGATGAAGCAGGGACCCCTTAGCCTAGAGAGAGATGAAGCAGGGACCATTGAAAACTTGTGAAATGGGACATTCTGCATAATGAGTATACTTTCTACTTTTGGTACTTTAAGTATTTTGATCCCAATACTTTTGTACTTTTGCTCAAGTACATTTTAAATTCCGGACTTACTTCAGTAAGAAATGTGCGTACTTTTTCCACCACTGTTTGTTGCCGATTAAACATTTTCATAGATTTCATAGATAGCTTCATAGACTTGTTGTGTGGATCAGTGTTGTGTCAATTAATGCTTGTTTG
>NC_137608.1:17679122-17914122 GCF_963280865.1 Gymnoscopelus braueri | reverse complement strand
AAACTTTGCACGCACACTCCCTAGAGGCCAAGGAAAAACAACTGACCAGCATTTTTCACATTTGCCTTTCATAGCGCCACCAGGAGGCCGACTTATGTAAAACACATTTTTTGATATTAAGCCTTCAGAATGTATCCAAATTTCACGCACATCGGTACACTTGATCTCTATAGTCATGTGATCACGACGGATCTTTTAAAATGTTCATATTCCATCCTGATTGGCTAACATTGACATCTAAAGTTTGCAGGAGTGGCCCGTTTTGAACAAAATGCCACAAATCATGAATTTGCGTCCAATTGTGGTGACACTTTGCATGCACATTCGCACTACATTGAAGAAAAAATGTCACCCTTTTAACATTGCCCTATTATAGCGCCACCAGGAGGCCAATTTTGCAACACTTTTCTTTTTTATATTACTCCTACAAATTCAAACATCATGCAAATCGGTACACATATAGTCAAGTGATCAAGATGGTTCCGTCCAATTTTTCATATTCCATCCTGATTGGCTAATTCCGAACATTGCTGCCCCACAATAACCTGGCGGAGACCTGTGCTACGAGGAGCACTTTTTCTAGTTGTTTCTGTCTTCCAGATTGTCATCCTCGCCAAAGGTGTTTGGTATGTGGTCAATGGCATCAGAAGTTTTTTCTTTGTATAATGCGACGTAGGTGGCAGCAAACTCTGCCAGACACATGCTTTCTAGGGAGTTTGGGCGTGCTTCATATCTGTCGAGAAGTGAGGTGCAGAATATGTTTTCGTCATCGTCAGCCATATCTTGCAGCATACTCAAGAAGCGAAACTCTTTTGTGTCTGGGTGCTGTGTTGACAAAGACCACCTTTCTGCTTGTCCTTTTCAATGGTAGGGATAGCAATCTGTAGGCTGCTTCTTGTGCACTTACTTCTCTGTTGTTGAGGAATGCAGAGCCAACCTTCTTTAGTTGCGTGGTCACATCTCCTCTGTTCTCATCAGCAACTTTCTTCAACAGTTCACTCATCGCTCTTTCAGATTTTAACATGTAGCTGGTTATGTACATGACACAGGAGTATGCGTCCAATACAAATTGAATGTCCATGTTTTCTTGCCAGGTTTCCAGGATTCTTGTATTGTAATAATTGATCCAACGTTCTGCTGGTTGACGTTTTAGTATGATCTTTTTGCCAGACTTCATGACTGATAGGGCCCATTGGTAATCTTCTTCATTGACACACGCATCTTGCAGCAAGTCTTTCAATGAGATATCCTCAGGATTGTCCTTGTTAGACATGGAGGTAGCCACTTTGTTCAGAAACGTGGGGCTTGCTTCAAGGAGTCTTTGTGTAGTGTTTGGGTCTTCTTCTTCAGGTTCTGTGGCTATTAAGGTTTCAGTACTCGGAAGGTGTGGAAAGTTGAATCTGCAGAAGCCTTTTTTTCTGCATGTTGTAGAATGTTTGTGTTTCTGTACTGATAGGACTAATTTTTTGAGTACACCATCGTCTTCTGGGATTGCACATGTTATATGTCTGTCAATGAAGGCAACAACTTCAGCATTTGTGCTCACACCAACTTTTGGGGCATTCTTTATCCACAATAGCGTGTGCGCATGTGGCGAACCCCTCTGTTGAAATTCAATACGTATGAAGAAATCTACAAGCTCACCAAGTGGATTGGACGTGCCACCAATGAAGTCTCTGAAATATGCTTGTAGACGATAGTGAAATTGACGTGCAGCTGTTACTGGGTTGTTGCGCAGCCATTTGCATTTTTCTTCATAGCCCATGCTTTTGACATCATCTACTGTTAAGATCTTCCCATACTGACGTGCAATACTTTGAATAACTTCTGGCCATCCCATGTCTGCGGCACTCAGCGTTACAAAGAAGGTTGGTATTCCTAATTGTCTGACTATTGCTAGTAAGTCTAAAAGCACATTTTGCCAATAGGCTGGTGAACCTCTTGTGTTTTTTAGGAATTTGAAGGCTATGTCTGTGAATAACATTGTTTGTACATTTTGTTGTGATTTGAATATGCCAGCATTAACCCTTTGATTTTGGAATGTCTGACCGCGGCTTTGCCGTAGGGATATCTGAATTTGATCTTTGACTTGTTGTGCTTCCACCATGTACTGAGCTGCCAGAAGATAGTCTATGTCTTTAGCAAAACGGCCATCACAATGCAAAAGGCGTTGGTTAAAATATTTTCTGTGTGTGATGTTTTTTGCTCTTTCTGTTTTTAAACCACCACAGCCATAAGGGTACTTTGATGGGTTTGCCAATTCTTCAAACTTGTCGTCTAGGTAGAATGCGCGTGGTTTTTGGTATTCTGCAGGGGCGACTGAATATGTAATGTATGCATCTAAAAAATGTTCTTCTGAAGCAATGTGTCATATGGGAGTCCTCGTAATTGACTGGTTTGTTCAAATGCTTGTCTGTCTTCTTCATCTTCATTGTCTTGAACAGTTTCAGCAGTTGATTGGTGTGTTTGATCTATGTCAGTTTTCTCTAGTGCTACATAATGTATTTGATCAAGGTGGCCAATTGTTACAGTATTAAGACTTCGGCCTTGTTGTGGGATCAATTCAACTCTATAGTCCTTTTCTGTGTTACTATTGTAGATGAGTATGTTGATATTCAGCATGTTTACCACAGCATTTATTGCAAGGTTGTCGGCCCAATTGCTTTTGCGTATCTTTTCAATGATCAATTTCATTTCTTGCTGCTGTTGGAATATGAACTCAGGTGAATCAATTGGATGTGCTTCAGCATTGGGCAATGCGAGAAATTGCATATAGCCTTTCTGGACCACTGGGTCTTCTAGAAAGGTAACCAATTGTGTGCGCATGTCAGCACCTGTGATAGTTTGTATACCTGCTGTCTCAAGGGTGGTTGCTACAGCATGGTAAAAACAGTTCCCATCTCCAGGTACATCAAAGATGGTCAGGTCACTGCACTTAACATAATCTGTTAATTTCTTGTACAAATGTTCTATATTGGGTATAGATGCAGTTGCAGAGGTGGTTTCATTCTTGTTTGGGTAAGGTTGTTGTGGTATGGTCGTCATGGCTTCCCACAATTCACTGTTTTCTTGGATCCAGCGGTCCTCCCAGTCATTGCAGATGTCAATGTCATTGTAAAGAGGATTGTGTTGCTTTAGCCAGTGTAGGGCGTCAAGCACCTTTTTTGGACGCACATATTCATGTATATAGTCTCCCTTGTAGGCAAGTTTTCGTTTTAGTTTCAGGGGAACAACCTCAGCAGTCTCAGGAAGTCTTGGCAGTAATTTGATAATAGTGTCTAGGTCAGATGGCACATTGACTGCATTACCATGGATTGCCTTTTGTCTGCCTCTTGGCAAGCCAACAAGTTTCATGAAGGCAATACGTTGACTTATCAACCTTTCCTCTAACGGGTGCAAATCCTGCAGTTCTCGGGGTATGGCATCGAGTAATAAGTTGTTAGCCCAAGCCTGTGTAGGGAGTTTCCCTAGTTTAATGGACCGATGACATGTGTGGCAGATTCAAGTGTTGTTTTGCTTGATTGCAGTTGGGTCTTTGTCCAGGAGACTTACAATATCTATCGTTGCTGTATACTTTGCAGGTTTTAACTCTGCCACTGATTCTCTGTAGAGCATTCGTTCACAGGAGAAACAGACATAATTGGGTCCACTTTCTGACATCTTCTTTAAGAATGCAGCAGCAGCTTCATCAACTTCTAGTTCTTGTGATCTGTAGCGTCTCTTCTTACTGGTGTTATGTGCTTGTTGATGTTGTCTTTCATTACTTGAATACTGTGACCAGTGCCTTCTTTTCCTTTCGATGTTCCTTACAGACTCTTGTACTTTTTCTTTCAGAGATTGTAGCAATCTTTGCTGTGTCATGTTGTCAGCATTTGTGGCTCGTCTTCGTTTTTTGTCATTTAGGGATCTTTGTCTCTGTTTAATTTAATTATTTCTCTCTGTTTCTTAGCTTTGGCCTTCTGCGCCTTTGCTTCTTCATCAGGTTTCAGATGCTCATTTGCTGCTTCTTCAGTTTGCATAATGGGAGTTAGTTTCATTGTGTGATCTCAGCCTCTCCTGTCTAAGCTATTTATATATTTATATTACATATTGTGATGTCACGTGAAACTAACCAATGTTAGGTGTTCTCAGAGGGACACACACACGCACGGACGGGTGATTTGTACTGGAAGGTACTGTTCCAATCAAGACTGATTGATCCTGTCTTACCTCACACTGATTGATCCTGTCTTACCTCACATAAATGGCTTTTTGAAGTGACACACCTATTTATAGGATTTTATTTCGTCATGCGTCCCTCTAGCCAATCAAAGGCATTGGTGTCAACATATTGACACGTGTCACGTGGAGCTTGACCAATGTTAGCTTGGCTAGGAGGGAGGTGAACACACAGCGGGACGAAGCGAAAACATACTGTCCGCCTCCGGCGGAGACACAAAAAAAAAGCAGATCTACAAGGTCATAGCGCGGCATATGACCTTGTAGATCTGCTATTTTTAATAGCCCGAAGACATCTAAAAATTACACACAGATGCGTTCCCCGTGTCTGAATGGGTTTAACATGACAGACCTGTGTCTTGGGGTCGGATGGGAATCCTGCTCTGATTGGCCGGAAGGATCTCCAGCTTGACGACGTCACAGGTGCTGGCCAATAGCTGGGTGGCTTCCATGAGGGAGCAGTGCTCCGTGCCGGTGCCGTCTATGGACAGGAGGCCGTCACCTGCATGCAGCGCTCCACACCTGAGAGAGAGAGAGAGAGAGAGAGAGAGAGAGAGAGAGAGAGAGAGAGTGAGGAAACAGTGTTCTGTGTTCCTCCGGGACTGGAGGAACCAGAACCCGGTTCCATCACATTTGTAGAACGGTTTCTGGAAGCTGTCATAGCTGGTATGTGGACTTCACGTCGGCTATACCAGTCGTTCTCAACCTTTTCAGCCTTTTGAGTAAAAGTACAAAAGTATCGGCATCAAAATGTACTTAAAGTACCAAAAGTAAAAGTGCTCATGGTGTAGAATGTCCCATTTCACAAGTTCAAAATGTATAAAAAATCTTTCGAAAATAGCAGATCTACAAGCTCTACAAGATGCGTCGCATCGTGACGCAATGTGAGCTTGTAGATCTGCCATTTTCAAATGGCCGAAATATATACTGTACAGGGCCGACGTGGTTAGTGTGTTTTGTAATAATAATCCAAATCTACAAAGTAACTATTACCAAGTTTTCATATAATTCTAGTGGAGTAAAAAGTAGAATATCTCCTCTGAGATGTAGTGGAGTACATGTGGGGTACAAGTGTTGGAAATTTAAAATCCTGAAGAAAGAAAAAAATACCTAAAAATAAATTGTCCTTAAGTACAGTACTTGAGTACATGTACTCAGTTACTTTACAGCACTGATTTAGGGGGTCCTTGACATGACAAATGTTTGAGAACCAAAGTGCCGTATAGACGTAAAATTGTCTCTTGTGTTGATTTTGACAGCAAATTTTGATTTAGTTTTAGTCATAGTCTTTTAGAATCAAATTCCATTTAGTTTTAGTCATATTTTAGTCATCTGAAAGGTCTAGTTTTAGTCGACCAAATATCATGAGATTTTAGTCGACTAAATCTACAGTTTATTTAGTCGACTAAAATGTATTTTGGCGGTGCCTTGATGGCACCGCCTGATTTTACACTTGGTTGCATGCTGAAAATAGCAGATCTACAAGCTCACCACGCGTCGCAGCGCGATGCGTGGTGAGCCTGCAGATCTGCTATTTTCAGTCAGTGAGCTTGTAGATCGGCTATTTTCAAAGTGCAACACCCGAGCGCAACCAAACATAAAATGACTCGTCTTTTAGTTCTTTTTTTTTGTAACTTATTTTTTATTATTTTCCAGGTAGAAAATTCAATGAACAAAGAAACAAGGATGAGAATGACACAAACACAGAGAAATAAAATGAAATGAAAATAAATAAAGTAAAGACAAACAAAAAGACAAACAAAATTGTGTTGAGGTGGGCGTTAGAACACAGGGATTAACAAATGAACGGATTACAATCTTTTCTTTTTTCTCAAATCAATCAATGAGTTACAGTACATTTCTCATCAAACAGTAAGAAGTCCATTTCTTCCATTTCTTCGCATATTGTTCCGCTCTCAGCCTAAGAGAGAAGGTCAGACTCTCCATAGAGTCTATCTCATTGACAACTGTAATCCAATCTTCCTTGGTAGGTGGTGCGGCCTGTAGCCATTTCCGGGTGATGGCTTTCTTACAGGCAACCAAAATGATATTATACAGATATAAGTCCTGGCTTATGAGTTCAGCAGGGATTTTCCCCAGATAGACTGTAACAAAAGAACAATCTATTTCAATTCCAAAAATGTCTCTAATTTCTTTGATGACCTCTTGCCAAAAGGGTTGAATTAAAGGACAGTCCCAAAAAATGTGGAAGTGATCTGCCATCACTTTGCCACATTGCCTCCAACATTGACCCTGTCCTTGACAACCCCGAAAATGACTTTTCAATTTTGGGGTAATAAAGTAACGTATAGTATTCTTCCAGGCGAATTCCCGCCAAGCCCTTGAGTTAGTTGTCCTTGTCTGACCTTCCCAAATACCATTCCAATCCTCCTCAGATATTTCCAGGCCCGATTCTTTCTCCCATTTCTGTCTGACTTTAGTAGTCGAGTGGACTTTAGAGGTTTGTAATCTGTTATATGTTTGTGAAATGAGGTGTTTACTATCCTTATTTTTGTACGCATTCATAAATAAATGAACCAGGTTGGGTTCTGTACCCTCTACCTGTTTAATTTCCTTATTGACATAATCCCTGACCTGGAGATATCTGAAAAAGTAATTTTTCCCAAGAATATAGGTATCTGACATTTGACTGAAGGATGCAAAAATGCCTCTGCTGAATAATGTACAATAAGCTGTTATGCCATTTTCCGCCCATTGCCTATATCGTTTATCCAGATTGGATGGTTTAAACTCTGAGTCAAATGTCACCCATTTCAATATTCGTATATGATTATCAAGACGCAGTTTTTTGCAGATCCTGAACCATGTCCCCAGTGCCACCTTAGTCCACCTATTTACTTTGTTCTGATAAAGGGCCCATTGGAGTTTGTCACCTAGTATAGTTTGAGCAGGTATCTCAAATTGACTTAGTTCCAGTTCCTTCCATTTCGCTGAATATTCTGGGTTGCACCAGCATATCAGTGGTCTTAATTGTGCCGCAGGAAAATAATCCTCCATACATGGAAGAGAGAATCCACCTTTATCTTTGGGTAATTGTAGGGTTTTATATTTGACCCGAGGTCTCTTACTGTTCCAAATGAATCTTGAAATCATCTTATTCCATTCATTGAAGTCTTTAGAGGGGATTGGGACAGGTAGTGATTGGAACAGATACAAATAGCGGGGTAGAACGTTCATTTTAATGATTTCAATTCTATTTGACATATCTAGTGGCAACAGGGACCATCTGTCAAGATCTGCTTTAATTGACCTAACACCAGGACCATAGTTCTTTTCATATATTTTAGATATATCTTTTGGAATCCAAACCCCCAAATATTTGACAGCTAGTGCATCCCATTTGAAGTGAAATCTGGATCGCAGTTCTGGACTTGGAGAAAAATTATAAGTAAGTAATTGAGTTTTGTGTGTGTTCAATTTATAACCCGAGTAAGTTCCAAATATGCTCAAGGTTGTCATCAATTTGGGTACACTAATCTCTGGATTTTTTAGTGTGAGCAATATATCGTCCACGAATAGGCTTATCTTGTATTCAGTGTTCCCGATTAATACCCCCTGAATCTCTGGATCCTCCCTAATTGCCTGAGCCAGTGGTTCGATGAAAAACGCGAAGAGGGCGGGGCTTAAAACACAGCCTTGGCGACAACCCCTCCCTAGCTTGATTGAGCGTGATAGATGTCCATTAATTTTTATTCTGGCTGTGGGAGATGAATAAAGAGATTTTATACATAGCACTGATTTCTCGTCAAACCCAAATCGTTCTAAAACCTGGTAAAGATAGTTCCAGCCTACGCTGTCAAAGGCAGCAGCCGCGTCAAGGCTTATTAGCGTTGCACTTATCTTTTCCTCAGTCATATAGTCAACCACATGGAGTGTTCGCCTAATACTATCTTGCGTTTGTCTTTCTTTGACAAAGCCTGTTTGGTCAGGATCTATCATGTCCGAGACAATATCTTCCATCCTTCTAGCGATAATTGCTGCAAATAGTTTATAGTCTATGTTCAATATTGATATTGGTCTATATGAGCTACATTCTAATTTATCTTTACCCTCTTTGGGAATGACTGAAATCAGCGCTTCACTCCAAGATTGGGGCATATGGCCCTCTTTAAGGGTATAATTAAAACAACTGAGAAGCAAAGGTAGTAGTTCAGGCCTAAACATTTTATAAATTTCTCCAGTGAAGCCATCAGACCCTGGTGTTTTGTCTGTTTTCAACAAGGATATGGCTTCATCCACCTCAGTACTTGTTATCTCAGCAGTCAATGCCTTATTTTGCTGAACACCTATTGAGGGAAGATCCAGAGAATTCAAAAAGTTGCCAATAGTTGCTGAATCAGCTTTGTCTGGCTGGGTATAAAGGTCCTGGTAGTAAATCTCAAAACATTGCTGTATTTCTTCCTGGTTGTGACACATTCTATTGTTTCTCGGGTTCCTTATTTTATAAATGCTTCTATCAGCTTGTTGTTTACGCAGTCTCCATGAGAGGAGTTTCATAGCTTTAGATCCAGTCTCATAGTATTTTTGTTTAACAAATCTCATATTTTTCTAATTTTCTTCATTGTAGATCTTATTTATTTTTTGTTGTAAGCATTTCAATTGAGCTAGTGTCTGTGAGTCTTTTCGGACAGAGTGTAGATTTTCTAATTCCTTCATTTTCGATTGGAACTCTAACAGGTGACCTTGTTTTAACTTCTTCTTATGTGCAGCATATGCTATAAGTCTACCTCTCAAAACCGCTTTCCAAGCATCCCACAGAACATTTGGAGTAACTGTTCCATTGTCATTATTTAGTAGGTAATCCCCTAGCTCTTTCTTGATATATTCTTTACATGAATTGTCATTCAGAAGACTATTGTTGAGTCTCCATATTGAGTTTTTCTTTTTATTATCTAGGTTTAGAAGAGTAAGATATACACCTGAGTAGCCTGGGCACCATTCCTTTTCGGGTATATGATCCGGTCGGGAGCGGAAGTTAAAAAAATAAAAAGTGGCCGGATGGGCAGAACCGGAAAGATGTCTCACCCCAAAATAGGTCCGTCCTAATAAAATCCTTGATGCGGCATAGTTTAGCTTATTTTTTTAATGTAAATGTGCGTGCACTATCCGGAGACTATTTAGCGTCTGTATTATCCCACGGGGAAATTCTATTCCATTTAAATAGGGATTGGGGAACCAAAACAAAGCGGCACCGCAAAACCGGATGGGCAGAATCCGGAAAGAGGATTATTTTTTCTTTTTTTTTTAAGTAGGCGTGGCCTAGACCGGATCATATGGGTCTTTTAGTAACAGAGACCAGGCTTTCCTCCGAGGTGGAAAGACTGGTGATGCGAGGTTAACACCTGAGTGATCTGACACATCCCTAATACCTATCTTGCACTCACTTATCCTATGTCTATCTGTGACTGGGACAAAGAAGTAATCAAGCCGAGTGTTCAGAATGGGGGGAGCTATAAAAAGTCAACTCTTTTTCTGTGGGGTGGAGTTCTCTCCATATATCTATCATGCCAGATTCCTTCAGCATTTTTCTCATAATGCAGGAGTATTGATTCACTTTTTTATGTTGATTAGTAGAGTCAATTTTATGTAATTGTACATTCCAGTCTCCCCCACATATAACCACTCCAGTTGACTCTTTAATTAAGAGATTAAACATTTTTTGAATAAGCGATTTATCGTGGCCTGGTGGCATATAAGCGTTAAACAAGGTCACCTCTTTATTGTCTATCTTGCCTTTAACCAAAATGTAACGTCCCTCCTTATCTTTAATCTGTGTTGTCAATTGAAAATTCAATTTATTAGACAGTAGAATGGCTACTCCCCTTCTACGCCCTGAATTATGAGAAGAATAGAATGTGTTCACAAAACCCATCTTTTTTAATTTTTCATGCTCTGTGTCAGAGAGATGCGTCTCCTGCCAAAAGATTATTTGTAATTTTTCCCTTTTCATTTTAGAAATCACCTTACTTCTTTTAATTGGATTATGCAACCCATTGACATTGAGTGTTATTACCCTGTATTCCTGATAACCCATTGCGGTTGTTTCCTTCTATCAGACTTTGCCCACCTCAACTTACAACACAATACCTTAAAATTTAAATTGGAAAAAACACAAAAATAGACAATAACATCAAGATAAAGAAAACTTAAAGTGACTTCCACAACTGGAGGACAAAAGTGCTCCTTGGAATCGAGGGGAAGTCCTCAGCTCAGCTCACTCACTTTATGTACATTATAACTATTTTGAGCTGGAAGGTGAATTAAATTAAAATAATCAGCCTGTAAACATGAAAAGAAGTGAAAACTAAATTGAAAGCTAAATCAGGGTATTTCTAAATTATCAGAGTACATTATTATATCAGTAACCTGATCCATCCCTGCTTGTGTTATCATGTCTCCTCATTCTCCTGGGCGTCCTCCTGGGCGTCTTGCTGGTCGTGTTGGAAGCGGCGTAGTTTCTCTCTTATCTGGTGTGGTTGGATGGGCTGTTGTCTGCGCTTGTCCCCTGCCTTGATCCATGATGACGATGACTTTTGTGGTCCTCTAGATGGCGCCGTTTCCCCATCTTCAGGGAGAGGGAAGCCCCTCTTCCTCAGGTCGCTTGCAGCCTCCCTTGCATCATTGTAGATCTTGGCCCCAGTATCAAAGAAAACCTTAAGCTTAGCAGGGGGTGGAGTGCGGAATTTGATCCCTTCTGTCTTGAGTAGTTTTCTTATTTCAGAGTATTCTCCTCTTTTCTTTTTTATTTCTGCTGGGTAATTGTGGTCGAAGTAGATTCTCTTGTTCTTGTAGAGAACTATTCCTTTTTTCCATGCAGTAGATATCACTAGTTCCTTGGTGTAGTCCTCTAGGAAGTTTGCTATTATGGATCTCGGTGGAGCTTCCCTCGGTGGTTTTGGGCCCAGGGCTCTGTGACATCATGTATTTTCAGCTCGGTTTCAATCGGTACCCCCACCTCTGTTGTCAGAAGCTTGTTCAGAAAGTCCAGCATGTTATTATCTTCTTCTCCCTCTGGGACCCCATAGATACGTAAATTATTTCGCCTTCCGCGTGTCTCAAGGTCCAAAAGCTTTGTTTGGGTCGACTCTTGTAGTAGAATCATAGCCTGGAGAGCCTCTTCAACTTCAAGGTTACGGTCCGCTGTTTCCATAACACGTTGTTCAACGTCACCTACTCGTGTTATTGTAGTTTCCAAATCACCCCTCATGGTGCCCAGGGATTGATTAATCTCGTCTCTGAAGTCTGTTAATTCTTTCTTCATGTCCTCTCTCAGTGAATCACGGAGGGAGTCGAGTTCTTTCTTCATATCAGGACGGATTGCCATGATCTCAGTATACATGTTAGCCATCAAGTTAGCATCCGCGCTAGCCTCCGTGCTAGCATGGCTAGCTTTAGCATGCACGTCTTTTTCCATGGCTGGTTTATCTTTTGCAGCCGTGACGGTCTTCCACCTTCCGCCCTCTTGGGTTTGTCCCTTTCCATTACTTCCTGACGAATATTGAGTGTTATATCAAGTGTTTCTAGGGATAATTTATATGTGAGTGGAGGAGCGCTGTTTTAGCCTGCCATTTCCTGTCGCCGTCAAACCGGAAGTCCTCGTCTTTTAGTTCTACTGGATCTCTTGTAACATTTTAGTCTAGTTTTTATTTGTTGACAAAATTGTCAATACATTTAGTCTTAGTTTTAGTCATCATAGCTTAGTTTTAATCAACCCTGGTTGTCTCACCTCTCTGCCACGCTGATCTTGTCTATGATGATGACCTGTTTGTTGCGGTACACCGCGTGGTGAGGCAGATGCCCAGGCCCGTGGAAGGACCCTTCACTATCTCCACCAGCAGGGGGCCCGAGGCCTGCTGCACGGCCTCTGGAAGACAACACACACACACACACACACACACACACACACACACACATTTTATAACCATTAAGACCGGGAAAGCATGTGTGTCATTTTTTTCTTTTTTTCTTTGGGCTATTAAAAAAATAGCAGATCTACAAGCTCATAGCACCGAGTGCATATTTTCAAATGGCCAAAATATATATAAGGCTGAAGTGGTTAGTGTAGTTGCGAACACGGAAGGAGGCGCGGAAGGGAGAATCAAAGAGAATCAAATTGAACTGGGGACCCGCCAAGAGAATCATATTGAACTGGGGACCCGCCAAGATATACTCATATTGAACTGTGGACCCCCAAAAAGAATCATATTTGAACATTTTGGTTGACAGATAAAAATTGTGAAAATAGCTGATCGACAAGCTCACACGCCTCGTCGATCGGCTATTTTCAAAATGTTTGCATCTTTCTTAGGTATTATTTGACAATTTGGCTAATGTTTGGCAATTTTTTCGTATAGTTTGTTGATTACCTTTGACAAAGTTATGGTCTTATTTTTTTAAATAATTGTTTTCATTTTAGAGTTATTAAGTTATTATTATTCCTTAAATTGACAATTTTAGGGTTGGCTGTCCCACAGGGTCCATGTAGCATGGATTGACGCACCAGCTTATGCAGTTCCGGCTCCTTCTGTGGGTCAGGTATGTCTGCTCGAATTATTTGATCAATGTCATCCACAGTCAAGATCTCGTGTCCTCTCATTTGTCCCTCAACGGTGTGTACTCTAGCCTTTATCTTCCAAAAGACACTCCACAGGAGCTTGATGTCGTGGAGAAGTTCATCGAGACTTCTTTTGAAAACTTTGTTGGCGAGCTGCTAAATGATGAAATGATGTTTTGTTTATTGGAAAATGCACTTTAAAAGGGCTTATTGTTGTGATGACGAGGTTGTGATGTCATTGCATGGTGACATGGTGTCATTAAAGGAATAGTTCACCCCATGGAGACTTGAATTCATGGATTTGTTTTTGTCGCATTCCTAAGCCAATAATTTGACCGCTGCCTACCGGTCCACAGCTAATGGTGACTAAAACGGAACGGACATTTGGCAGAAACAATCATTTGAAATGTAGTCTGTTAGTTTAAGATTTGTTTGCCAGTAATATGACATCAGTACTATGACATCAGTCACCCATATTTGGGCATATGGATAGGAAGACACACAGACAGAGGATTTATAGATGTAGACCCCAGGCTAAAGTAAAGGAACCAAACAAATCCTTACAGGCCTGTAACTCTGGGAGCGCTCTCAGAGTTATAGGCCTAATGCATACCAAAACAGGGGGTCTTCAACAGGGGGTCCGGGACCCCTAGGGGGTCCTCAGAGTTACTACAGGGGGTCCGCAAAATCTTTGTGTGATATGATTTTTTTTTTTTTACCTTAACCACTTGAACCTTAGCATCCATTTTCTGAGGAGAACTTTTGCCAAAAATAGCAGATCTCACAGATCTCACAACGCCTTGTAGATCGGCTATTTTTGGCAAAGAGGTATAGGTGTAGAGGGGAAAAAAGAGCAGACCACATAAACAAAAAAAGTTGAATCTGAAACACAATTTTATACAATATAGAGGGGGTCCCTGCTTCATCTCTCTCTCAGCTAGGGGGTCCTTGGCCTGAAAACGTTGAAGACCCCTGTTCTATACTGTAGCACTCGGGTGGCTCAGTGGTCAATGGAAGACCATGATCACAACAAGGCCACACCACCTTCCAAAGAAGATTGGATTAAAGTTAGTCAACGAGATTGGACTCTATGGAGAAACTGACCTTCTCTCTTTAGGCTGAGAGCGGAACATTATGTGAAGAACTGGAAGAAATGGGCGTCATACTGTATATTGGGAAATGTGACTCATTGCTTGAATGTTTGAAAAAAGAAAAAAAGAAAAGATAATTCAGTAATATGTTCATCTTTGTAATTTAACTCCCACCTCAACACAAATTTGATGTTATTTTTGTTTGTCTTTCCTTTTTTTTTTTTTTTACTTTTCTGTGTCTTTTGTTTTTTGTTTGTTAAATAAAATATTTTTCCATAATAAAATGACAACCAATAATAGCACACATGGAGCAATATCCTACTACTTTAATTGAAATGGCCTCCAAAGTACGTCCGGGGTTGATCAGCACACGATCACTCCACTTGCCTCCAAACTTGCCACATACAATTGATCAGATCTCTGGCTATTATTTAGGCTTCTTTCCCCGCCTTCAATGTACTTACATACTGTACGGTTAATATAAAACTACATTTCCTACTACATCTTAACATTTTAGCCACAGCACCCCACCCTACTGCGCATCTCCATATATGGTCATATCAGTTGGATCACTGGTGCAACGTAGCTGTGATGTAGCTGATCGGGCCTAGATGTGAGGGCCGCGAAGCGGCCCAAACCTCTAGTTTGACTAATCGTTTTGCCCTTCTTTTAGCCAGACAGACAATTTGTAGTCCTCGGCTCGCACACACATCTTACATGGACACGCCCCAAGCTGGCAAATATCAAAGCAATAGACCACCGAAGTCCTGACGTCACTCGTTCATCCCCAGGTTCGTAAAGTAATTTCGCTATGGAGAATAACATTGGGTCATCTTAGAATCGTCTCATATAAGAATTGTGGTCCAAAGATAAACAAACTGTCTCGGCGATATTGTCAGGGAGGAGGCTCTGTATCGTTTATGACAGTCAGTCACTTATATTTGATAAAGTCTGTTTCTGGCGAAAATGTAACTAATTCGGCGGAAGTAACATTATCGTTTTCTCACCGTCAGTTGATGCTTCATATCCATAAGAGTAAAACCGCTGGGATCATTTGTTTATTTTTGGAACACAGTTCTTATTTGACACGATATTAAATACGTCTACGGGATTCAGAATGGGGGTGGAAAACTGCGAACCAGGTAGACAAACAAAGGATGTGTAAATTACGTCAGACTTCGGTGGTCTATAGTCTTGCAATTATACCCACATGCAGAGATGGCACGTGCAAATTGTTAGTATTTTTACAGCTGAAGCAAGTAAGGAACAACCAATTTCTAAAATAAAAACAGTCTGGATGAATCATAATATATGTATATATCCGGAGTATATGGGGAGATCTTTATATTGAGATACAACACGCTACGAGCTTACAGATCTGCTATTTCTGAGAAATCTTGAAAATGTGTGCAAATCTTTGAATCTTTAGATTTTTAAGGGCGAACATTTTTAACACACATCTTTGCTTCTGGGGGGTCCCTGGCACAGCAAATTTTCAGGTGGGGGTCCGCGGCCACATACATATCAATTTTTGGGGGTCCATGGCACGAAAACATTTGAGAACCACTGACATACAGTACAGGTCCCCTCTTACAGACGACCATAGCCTCCTACAGACTAGAGCCACGTCAGAAACACTTTTTTCAATAACATTACATCATCAAATTGCATCATCCCCAGTCTTTCAATCTTTCACTCTGTGTGCATGTCAGTCTGTGCCCAAAATATGCCCTAATATGGAGATGTGTGATGTCATGTTGATGACGTCATCACCTGGGTCCCGGGACCGGCACTGGTTTGGTTTATTGCAGTGGTTCTCAAACCTTTCAGGCCGTGAGCCCCCAAAATAATCATATTTGAACTGAGGACCCCCCAAAAGAATCAAAGTGAACTGGGGACCCCCCAAAAGAATCAATTTGAACTGGGGACCCCCCCAAAAGAATCAATTTGAACTGGGGACCCCCCCAAAGAATCCCCCTCCCCCTTGCAGTTTGAGAACCACTATTTTATTAAAAAAAACGAAATATTTTATGTTTTTTGTTTCTTCTTCATCTGCCTCTTCTCCTGAAAGCCATCATCTTTATTGTCATCTTCCTCTTCATCATTGTCTCATAATCTTCTAATTTGCAATGACATTTATTTATTAATTCATTTGTTTGTTTTGTTGATTTTAGTTGTCTCTTTTTTTTGGACTATGTTATTTTTTCATTTGCTGTCGTAGTTTCCACCTGATGTTGTGTGATAGTTCAGACTGCTCCAGACCGTTCTGAATAACTGCTAGCTTACATAACGTCTTCAGACTAGGACTAAAGTCTAAGATGACCACGTCCATCTTTTGTTGATATGTGAGTGTGAAACATCCTCCGAAGACGATGATATGATCTCCCACCATGCAACAGCAAATGGCATCGTTCTGAGATGGGCCTTTCCCTTTGAGCTCAACCCTCTTCCAGGAGAAGGTCCCTGGATTGAATCTCCACAGGTAGCTCTTAGTAGCTGTTAGAATGTACAGCTCTCCATTGTAGGCAAAGGCTGGATGCCTCCCATATCCTCGGAATCCTCCTAAAGAAAGCTGTGCAGAACGCCTGTTCAGTTTCAGCCAGCTGTTGGTCTCTGTGTCAAACACTCTGACGTTGTAGGATTCCCAGCCACCAGAGCCCCCAAAGACAAACATCTTTGTCCCGATGATGGTGGCAGAATGATATGATGTAGCAGGTGGCGGAGTGCCTCTGGTGTTAACTAAAGACCAGGCCATTGTGGTGGTGTCCAACTTGTGGATGTCATTAGTGTATCCAGTCATGATGTCTCCTCCATGGATATACATGACCTTCCCCAAGACACAGGCTGAGTGGTACCTCCTCCCCTCTGGGAGAGTCCCAGAAACCCTGGGTTTTAACCAACTGTGGGTGTCCACATCAAATGCATAAAGCACGTTGGAGTAAAGATAATCCCCACCCCAGATATACACGATATCGTCTACAAGCACAGCTGTGAAGCTCTTGAAGGGAGCCTCAACTCTACCGGTTGTCGCTGGGCCTGGGGGCAACTTCCTCCAGCGCAAAGACACTGCGCTGAAGATGACCACTACAATCTGACTTTCGTTCGGATAGCGACTTTGGTTACCTCCAAAGGAGAACAGCTCGTGCCCCACGACCACAGCAGTGTGGAAGTACTGTGGAAGTCCCTCTTTCAGATGCACCGTCCAGTGAAACATCTCACACCGTTCGGTTCGAGCTGCTAAATGATGAAATGATGTTTTGTTTATTGGAAAATGCACTTTAAAGAACTTATTGTTGTGATGACGAAGCTGTGATGTCATTGCGTGATGACGTCATTAATATGTAGAACAGCTAATCGTGACTCCAACGTTTGCCAGTAATATGACATCAGTACAGTGACATCAGTCATCCATATTTGGGCATATGGATAGGGATAGGAAGACACACAGACAGATACGCACCCGGGGGTCCTTTTGAGGGGGTTCCAGGGGGTCCCCAGCTAAAGTAAAGGAACCAAACAAATCCCCACAGGCCTGTAACTCTGAGAGCGCTCTCTCAGAGTTACAGGCCTAATGCATACCAAAACGGGGGGTCCTTGAAATTAAACCACTGATGTAGACTTTTCAGATGGGGGGGTCCACGGCCAGATACATAACAATTTGGGGGTCCTTGACATGAAAAAGTTTGAGAACCACTCAAGTAGACAGCCAACACCCTGGAAATGGACTGTTTGTGTTGTGTTTGTGTCGATGTGGACTGGCTCAAGGCTCAAGGAGATCTTCTATACTGCAGCACTCAGTGGCTCAGTGGGGAAGTGGCTCCTGAGGCAATAATTTGATGACTGGCGGAGACTCCTATTGACCGATGGATGACCCGGTCATCAAATGATTGCCTCAGGAATGCGACAAAAACAAACAAGTCACCACTAATTCAAGGCTTCATGGGGTGTGTAATTGATAGAAAACTAAAAAACTAAAAACTTTTTTGATAAAAAAGTCTCCGGCAGGTCAGGTAGGTAATTTAATAGGCCAGTGTGAAAAGGGACCTATCCTGCAAACTTTGGAAGCCAATGTTAGCCAATTAGGATGGAATATGAAATATCGGACACATCCATCTTGATCACATGACTATAGAGATACTGTGTACCGATTTGCGTGATTTTTGGACAGAATCTGATGGAGTAAGAGCAAAAACAATGTTTTACAAAAGTCAGCCTCCAGGTGGCGCTCTAAAAGATGTGAAAAATGCTGGGCAAAGGTTTTTCCTTGGCGTCTAGGGAGTGTGCGTGCGTGCAAAGTTTCATGCAGATCGGTGCAGTTATAGGCGAAACAGCCTGTTATAGCGCCACCATGAGGCTGATTTGAATGTTTTTAAGTGTCATTTCTCATCAATTTTGTTTGGCAAAAGTCGGCCTCATGGTGGCGCTATGACAGGCTCATCTGAAAAATGTGGGGCAGAGGTTCTGCTGTGGCATCCAGGGAGTGTGTGTGCTTAGAGATTAGCTGGTCGCAGACAGACGGACGGACGGACGGATAGACAGGGGGCAAAACATACTCTCTCGCCATGCCTTTCGGCCTGGCGGAGACAATAAGTCATTGTTTGGGTGAACTACTCCTTTAATGATCAATGAATCGATTGTGTTCTGGCCTGGATCAATGGAAGTAATGTCGTATACTTGATGTTCTTATTTATTTCCGGTATCAAAATGAAAAGAAAATTTTCAAGGTTTTAAAGAAGTAAAAATATATATATATATATTATATATTGTTTATCCACAAGTTTCCTAGGGCGTTGTGGGCATCACTTCCTGTCGATTTGATATTGGAATCAGGGATGAACGCGTCCCACGCTTTCTACTTGACGTCCACAGTGGAGGGACTGTGTGACTTCTCCAGCTATACGTCTCCAGCAGCGCCACACACACAGCTGAATAAGCACATTATGATTGTTTCCCCCTCAGAGCCATGATGCTACCCTGGGTCGGCGTTTCCTCGCCGTATGGCCGGCACTGTGTGTGTGTGTGTGTGTGCAGGGGCGCCGATGACGCGGGGGCTTCGGGGCTAGCGCCCCCACGCTCAATTGGTCATGAATGAATGAATCTCAGATGTCAGGCTCAAACTTACAGTACCACTACCATTACCATTACTATAGCGGGGCGCAGATAGGTGTTAAGGCAACTCCGCACCAAACAGACTCGTCCAGACTATTGCAGACTACTCCAGACTGCAACAGACTGGTATTCGGTTGGCAAAAGTTGCCATTTAAGTCTGTCAGCCGACTGGCCATTCATGTGCTAATTTGACTTTTAGCCTGCCAGCGTTGGCAGGTCTGCTTATTATAAGCGACTTTGGGCTTGTTTCCCTGCAAAGCCACTTAGGGATGTTCCCAGCGTTTTTTCTTCACTGACGTGCAGTGGTGTAAAGTAACTAGTACATTTACTCAAGTACTGTACTTAAGTACAATTTTGAGGTACTTTTACTTTACTGGAGTATTTCCAATTGTCTATACTTGTACTCCACAACAATTATTTGAAATGTTTAGTTACTAGTTACTTTGCAGATATAAATCATTATGAAACATACATTAACCACTTTAGCCCTATTTTATACCTATAAGCTATTTGAAAATAGCAGATCTACAAGCTCACAACGTGTTGCGATGCACGCGTTGTGAGATTTTTGTACTTTTACTTTTGGTACTTTAAGTACATTTTTATACCAATACTTTAGTACTTTTACTCAAGTAAATGTTGAATTCCAGACTTTTACTTGTAACAGACTCAGAGTACATCTATTGCATTCAAGCCTGGAATTTCGTCATTTTAGGGGCAAGGCCACTTGGCCTTTGGTGTTGTAATTTTTTGGAGGGCACAAAGGCCCTGCCCGGCCTTCCTGCCAGGGCAGGAAGGCCATCCAAAAAAATAATAAAGATTTTTAAGTCCAAAAATGATTTTTAAGTCCACGGAAATAATGCATTTAACTTGAAGGTTAAGGATGATTGTATTTTAATATATTATAAGAATAGTATAACTATCTGTGAAATATTACCCATTTATTTCACAAAATAATGTGTTGGCAAATGACCAATATTTAGTTATATAGGTCTCAATATGTCACATTCAGCCCTGGACTTCACTGACTGAAGTAGGGGTCACATTAATCACATTAGATTCACAGAATGTATTTTACCCACAAGTTATTTTCATTCAAATGAAATGTGAATGAACTTGCACTAATAATGACTTTAGTTGATTTTTCACTCTTTAAAATATAGTATTTCATAATTATTAATAATTACAGCTTGTAGATTGGCTATTTTCACGATTTTAAATGGTTTTTAAATAATAATAAAAAAGGAACATACAAGATTTCCACCCGACAGCCATAATATATAGCCAATATATGGTTCTGTATCAGTATATGAGTCCGTTTTTGCAGATTTCATTCTAATTGGCTACTATGCCTGAATATGAATTTCATGAGCCTGGGTAGGTCACCCTGGCTTGGCGGAGATATGCCCTGTAGCGCACTCCGCACAGCAGCAGCAGCAGCAGGTGAAAGCAATTCACTTAATTGCTCGTTCTCTCTCCCTCTTTCCGTCTCCTCAATCTCTCGCTCGCTCTTTCTCTCTCAATCTTTCACTCTCCCTTTTTTCTCTCCCTCTGTCTCTCCCTCTCTCTTTCTTTCCTTCTCTCTCTGCCGCTTTTTACCTCCCTCTTTCTCCCTCCCTCCGTTTCTCTCTCCGTCTCTCTCCCTTTCTTTCTCCCTCCCGCTTTCTCCGTTCCTCTCTCTCCCTCGCTCCTGGTATCTCCCTCTCTCTCACCCACTTTCTCCCACCCTCTTTCTCTCTGTCTTGCTCCCCTCTCTCTTTCTCTTTCTCTCCCCTCTCTCCCTTCCTCTCTCTCTTTCCCTCTCTCTCTCTCTTTCTCCCCCCTCTTTCTCTCCCCCTCTCCCTCACGAGAAACAGTGAATGTAGGTTTTCTTAGACATGGTCGCTTGTTTCTCTCACATAATCTGGCAACACCGACAGCCCTCTGTTGTCACTGCCACTGCGCTACCAGTCGGCTAAAAAGCTGAACATGTTCGGTCGGCTCTGGGTCGGCCGAAAAGGTCCCGACGGACCCCCCGACGGACCCCTAACCGACTGGCCGACGCTTCCCGAAGCCAATTCGGCCCAAAATCGGGCCGATTTGGATTGGTCTGGAGCCAGCTTTAACGCGCCCTTGACACCTAGAACAATAGCCCAAACAGAGAAACGGCTCGCGGCGGGGGGGCGGCTCAAAAAAATCGAACACAACTTTAGACCAGGGGGACTCGGCACCAAGCGCCATGTGAACCATGGCTATGGCTGTGCTAAACATGTTCTGCAGGTTTTGGCTCTGCCGTCTGCCGGGCAGACTCTGCCCTTATTGAAATGAAGGGTCGCTATGCTGTGTCCCTCGACTTCCTCGTCCTGTGTGCACTAACAGTCACTCACTGCATGCACTGAATACCAGTGGTGGAAAAAGTACTACAATTTTTTACTTAAACAAAAGTATCAATTCTGCGGTGTAAAAATACTCTATTACAAGTAAAAGTAAGGTATTCAAAATGTACTTGAGTAAAAGTAGAAAAGTATTGGTATCAAAATGTATTTAAAGTACCAAAAGTAAAAGTACTCATTATGCAGAAGGTCCCATTTCACAAGTTTTCAAACGTGTAAAATGTATACAAATTCTTTGAAAATAGCAGATCTACAAGCTCACGCGTCGCAAATCTGCTATTTTCAAATTGCCAAAGTATATATACTGTATAAGTGGTTTTGTAATAATAATCTAAATCTACAAAGTAACTCTAGTAAATAAAGTTATCAAATAATTGTAGTGGAGTAAAAGTACAATATTTGTCTATATGTAGTGGAGTAGAAGTAACTATAGGCTACTACTAAAATAAGTACTTTTATTTAAGTAAAACATTTGAGGATGGGACACACTGAAGGATGGGTAGAGTGTTGTTAATGTTGTTTTATGGTCATTTAATGAATTAATTAAGCAAAAAAAATCGTACATGCCCGCGACGCAGTGGGTGGAGGGGGGAAGGGGGGGGGGGGCGAGTGGTGGTCAAGTTCAGCCCCCATGGCCACGCACAAAAGCCGGCGTCCCTGTGTGTGTGTGCTCAACCATGGAGAGGCAGTGTGTGTGTGTGTGTGTGTGTGTGTGTGTGTGTGTGTGTGTGTGTGTGTGTGTGTGTGTGTGTGTGTGTGTGTGTGTGTGCGCGTGTGTGTGTGTGTGTCGGCGTTTCCTCGCCGTATGGCCGGCACTGTGTGTGTGTGTGCTCACCCATGATGGAGAGGCAGTGTGTGCGTGTGCGTGTGCGTGTGCGTGTGCGTGTGTGTGTGCTCACCCATGATGGAGACGTCATATTCGATGAGGAACACGGCCTCCTGGCAGCTCTGCATCAGCATGGTCAGAGCGTCCGCATGCTTCTCCCTGGTCAGAGGCATGCCGTCCATGTTCAGCACCCGGTCGCCCGCCTTCACTGTGCCCTCTCTGTGAGAACACATAGGAGGAGAGAGAGGGGGAGAGAGAGACAGACAGACAGACAGACAGACAGACAGACAGACAGACAGACAGACAGACAGACAGACAGACAGACAGACAGACAGACAGACAGACAGACAGACAGACAGACAGACAGACAGAGAGAGAGAGAGAGAGAGAGGAAAGAGAGAGACAGAGACAGAGAGAAAGAAAGAGATACAGAGAGAGAGAGAGAGAGAGAGAGAGAGAGAGAGAGAGAGAGAGAGAGAGAGAGAGAGAGAGAGAGAGAGAGAGAGAGAGAGAGAGAGAGAGAGGAAAGAGAGAGACAGAGAGAAAGAAAGAGATACAGAGAGAGAGAGAGAGAGAGAGAGAGAGAGAGAGAGAGAGAGAGAGAGAGAGAGAGAGAGAGAGAGATAAAAGGATGACAGGGGAAGTGTTTTAGTAAATCAAATAACCACGTGAACGCTAGCCTCCCTATTCTGGGGCCAAACATTCGGTGGAAATTGCCCGAACTACAAGCTTGCAAACTTTAGTGGGGTAAAAAAAAAAGAGAGGAGGAGGGTGGCCTGGTACAGAGCCCTGAGGGACTACAGGACTCAACAGAGTTGATGCAGGGCTCAAGTGGGTTAACTGTTCGGTGTCCTTGTCCAGGTGGAAAAAGTACTCACATGTTTTACATAAGTAAAAGTATCAATACTGCAATGTCGAAGTACTCTGTTACAAGTAAAAGTCAGTACAAAAGTATTGGTATCAAAATGTACTTAAAATACCAAAAGTAAAAGTACTAAAATGTTTGAAAATAGCAGATCTACAAGCTCACAACGCGTCGCGATGCGACGCGTTGTGACCTTGTAGATCTGCTATTTTCAAATGGCCGAGGTATAAATTAGGGCTTAAGTGGTTAATGTATGTTTTTAAAATGTAATAATTTATATCTGCAAAGTAACAAGTAACAAAAGTTTTCAAATAATTGTCGTGGAGTTAAAAGTACAATATTTGCCTCTGAGATGTAGTGGAGTAGAAGTAAAAGTACTGAACATTGGAAACACTCCAGTAAAGTAAAAAAAAAAGTTCCTCAAAATTGTACTGACCTACAGTACTTGAGTAAATGTACTTTAATCTTCGCTATTGTTGGGAAGACCTGTGTGGTGTCTAAACATGTTGCCATCACTTATATAAAAAACATTATTAGTGTGTATCGTCGCACATTCATTGTTGCCAGGTTTAGCAGAAAAAAATAAGCAATCAGGTCTATGAAAACAATCCCAAAAGAAGCGACTATCTACGGCTATTTGAAAATAGCAGATCTACAAACTCACAACGCGTAGCGATGCGACGCATTGTGAGTGTGTGCATCTGCTATTTAAAAAATATATATACAAATATAATGTTGACAAATACATATTAATTTGGGGGTCCTTGACATGAAAATGTTTAAGAACCACTGGTTTGAACAACATATGGAAACAAGCCCCAAATAATCAACTACATTTTAGAAACAAGCAGTGGTGGAAAAAGTACTCAAATGTTTTACTTAAGTAAAACTATCAATACTGCAATGTAGAAGCACTCTACAAGTGAAAGTCTGGAATTACTTGAGTAAAAGTACAAAAACTATTGGTATCAAAATGTACTTAAGGTACCAAAAGTAAGTACTAAAATTTTTGAAAACAGCAGATCTACAATGATGCGATGCGTTGTGAGCTTGTAGATCGGCTATTTTCAAATAGCCTAGGTATAAAATAGGGCTTAAGTGGTTAATGTATGTTTTATAATGTAATCATTTATATCTGAAAAGTAACTAGTAACTAATACGTTTTCAGATAATTGTAGTGGAGTAAAAGTACTACCAATATTTACAAGCAACTTTACAGAAAAATAAGCCCAATGTCGCTTATAATAAGTGGACATGGCAACACTGCTACCGTAGTGTTTACATTTTACAGAGACCTGAGTGGACAGACACAGCTGTGAGCCGACCAATCAGTAGCAGCAGCGTTATACGTCACAGCTTTAGCCCCGCTTAGCCCAGCTCAGACCTACCCAAGACTGGGTACTTTTTAGGCCCCAGTTTAGTACCACTTACACACCACTCTACCCACTTCATTGTAGTGGAAACCGTTGCTGTGGTGGGCGGTGTGGGGTGGGGCTAGGTAAGTCCATGTATATGGAAAGCCGCCTTAGTTACTTTACACCACTGCGGTCCTCGTCCAGATGAAGTGAAGGGCGCGGATAAGGGACGAATGGACATAAAAGCTGTGTGTAACAGTGTACTGTGGACACTGTGGACGTCACCACACTGCATTGTGTCATCTCGACAGGGAAAGTGGAGTGTGCTGTTAGCACTTAGCCTCGGTCCCAGCCTCACTTATCTGCGAAAAGAAGAGGTTAGCACTGCGTTCTGCGGACACATGGATTCAAGTTTCTCAGTCACCATGACTGACTTCAGTCATTTGGATTACATAGAAGACAGCATGTCCTCTATGGAAGCACATTGCGCAGCGAAAAATAGCCGATCTACAAGCTCTCAATGCGTCTGCGACTGCGACGCATTGAGAGCTTGTAGATTAGGCTATTTTTGGTTATTATTTTGAAAGATTAGAGCATTTGAAGTGGTCAAACTAGTTTAGAAGCATCTTCCATAAAACCCTATTATCTCGGATATTACGCTTGTGTGTGTGTGTGTGTGTGTGTGTGTGTGTGTGTGTGTGTGTGTGTGTGTGTGTGTGTGTGTGTGGGCTCACCTGTCGGCCGGACCCCCTGGCCTAACCTAGGTGACCACGAGGGGACGAGACCTGCGCCAATCTTCATGGAAGCCTCCTGTGAAAAATAAATAAACAAATGTTTAACTAACAATTCCAACCCCTAAACTTAACCTCTAAATGTCTTATCCTCACCCTAACATGAGTCTTTTTCTAAAAGTATCTGTGAAAATATTTTTCCAACCATAAATCAACCATCTTGTGAGGACCACGAACACGATTGAACACACACACACACACACACACACACACACACACACACACACACACACACACACACACACACACACACACACACACACACACACACACACACACACACACACACACACACACACACACACACACACACACACACACACACACACACACACACACACACACACACACACACACAATGGATAACAAACCACCAGCGCCAGCTTTTTGTAACCAAACCTTTTGCCATATTTTAGATTCCCATTGTACTTTTTGTTTTGATATGTACAGTAGGTTAGGATAGTTGAAGGGTTAAAAGCAAGGATAGATAGGTTGTTTTGTTTGTTTATTGGTTTGTGTCTGGGGTTGTTTTCAAGTATGTAAAAACCTGCATCCATTGTAAAATATTGTATTAAGATTCTTCTGTAAATATCATTTAAAACCTAAAAGAAACCAAAAGAAAGGTCACAACAATAAAACAACAATTCGCTTTTCAACCTGATGTCACGGTCCTTTTCATTCCCTAGCCTAGACTAAGGATCCTAACACTTGGGACTCAAGACTCAAAAGAGAAATTTGATGTCTCCCCGGGAGCCTGGGTCTTGACTCAAGACTCTTTTGGGTCTTGAGTCAAAAGAGAAATTTGATGTCTCCCCGGGAGCCGGGACCCGGGACCCAAGCCTCAAGACTCTTGAGCTAAAAAGTTTGTGAATTTAAATAAATCTGAAAATAAATCTGCCATTTAGAACAGTGGTTTTCAACCTTTTTCATGCCAAATTGCCAAATTGATATACATTTGGCCACGGACCCCCATCTGAAAATGTTTTGTGCCAGGGACCCACAGAAGCAAAGATTTGAGTTAAAAATGTTCGCTTTAAAAATGTATATATATTTCAAAGATATGAACACATTTTCAAGATTTTTCAAAAATAGCAGATCTACAAGCTCATAGCGCGGCACTCGGTGCTATGAGCTTGTAGATCTGCTATTTTTGAATATCCAAAGCTAAGTGGTTAAAAATGATTGTGACGCTATCAGTGGCGTACCCACCGTAGAGGCAGGAACTAAAATCTCGCCTCACCTAGAAAATGAAGTAAAAGACTGACTGAAAAACAGGCAGTGAAAAAAATCCAAACAGAATAGTGACCGTCGGACCATTAGCCCGCATTAGCCCGTTCATTCAAGCGGGGGCAGGCAGCTAATCACCACCGTATCCATTCAGCGGAGCAACCCTCGCCTATATAGTGATGCAAATGTGGCCTTTGTCTTCATGGGGTACCAGGAGTGCCAGGGGTGGGGGTCTGGGCCATCACCTGTACTCACCTGGCATAAAAGGGGCTCTGAGAGCAGCTTGAGCCATTCATTACTAAACTACAACATGAAGAGACCACCGCTGAAGAATTGATTGATTGATTATACTTGCATATTGTTTTTCTTAACGTTTTTCAGTTTTGTAGTCAATGTAGTGTTGTTGTTAACTTGTTTCCCCCGAGATTTTTCCCCGAGTACGTCATCTATCATCAAAGCATCTATCATTTTCGATTTTAGATATTATATATAGCAACATTAGTTTAGAAAAGTGGTTCTCAAAAATACCAGATATACAAGCTCGCATCACTTCCAGCAGCGCTGCGAGCTTGTACATCTGCTATTTTTGAATATTTTAGAAAAATCTTGAATGTTTTAACGCTATCGACTTTCATGGTCTTTTATAGGAATACGTGAAGCCTGGCTCTACCATCCTGGCTCGACACAGCCTGGCTTGACAAGGTCTAGCTCGACAAAGTCGCTCCTTTTCAGCCTGGCTTGGCGTTCATTCAACGGAATAAACCAGGCTGTATGGACCAGACTTTGTCAAACCTGGATTTGACTTAAATCCAGGCTTATTGTCTCCGCCAGGCCGAAAGGCATGGCGAGAGAGTATGTTTTGCCCCCTGTCCGTCCGTCCGTCCGTCCGTCATTCTGTCTGTGGACAGCTAATCTCCGGCACCGTTGGCTTGCTCGCTGTGAAACTGTGCACACACACTCCCTGGATGCCACAGCAGAACCTCTGCCCCAAATTTTTCACATGGCCCTTTTATAGCGCCACCAGGTGGCTGATTTGTGCAAAACATATTTTTTGACAGTACTCTTACAGATTTTGTCCAACAATCCCGCAAATCGGTACACAGTATCTCTGTAGTCATTAAACAAAACAGGACTTTCAGATTTTTCATTTTCCATCCTGATTGGCTAAAAATGTCTTCCAAAGTTTGCAGGAGTGCTCCGTTTTGAACAAAATGCCTCAAATCAGGAACACAGCATGCAATTTCCTTGAAATTTTGCACGCATATTTCCCCTATGCCGAGGAACAAATGCCACTTGAACATTTTCAAATCAGCCTCATGGTGGCGCTATAACAGGCCGATTCGTGTTTTTACCTATAACTGCACCGATCTGTGTAAAACTTTGTAAGCGCACTCCCTAGAGGTCAAGGAAAAACCTTTGCCCTGCATTTTTCCCATCTGCCTTTTATAGCGCCACCAGGAGGCCGACTTATATAAAACACATTTCTTTATATTACTCCTTACGATTTTATCCAAATTTCACGCAAATCGGTACACATAATCTCTATAGTCATGTGATCATTTTTATTTTTCATATTCCATCCCGATTGGCTAAGATTGACATCTAAAGTTTGCAGTAGTGGCTTGTTTTGATCAAAATGCTGCAAATCATTCTTTTCACGCACATTCACACTATGTTGAGGAGCAAATGCCACCCTTTAAACATTGGCCTGTTATAGCGCCACCAGCAGGTCTAATTTAGAAAAACATTTTTTGATCAAATGCCTCAAATCATGAATGCAGTGTCCGATTGCCGTGCAAGGCCTAAGAAGAAATGGCACCCTTTTAACATTGGCCTATTATAGCGCCACCAGGAGGCCACAATAACCTAACTGACCTGGCGGAGACCTGTGCTCTGAGGAGCACTTTTTCTAGTTTAATTCTCCTTTCGTGTAATAGAAATGTTATAGAGTGACACCACAGAACACGCTGCTTGGTCATGATTATTAACCCATTGAAACCGGGAAAGCATCAGTATCATTTTCGATTTTAGATATTATATAGAGCAACATTAGTGTGCTACAAAGTGGTTCTCAAAAATGCCAGATATACAAGCTCGCATCACTTCATGCAGTGCTGCGAGCTTGTACATCTGCTATGTTTGAATATTTTAGAAAAATCTTGAATGTTTTAACACAAATCTTCTCTTCTGGGGGTCCCTGGCACAAAAAAATGTTTCAGATGGGGGTCTGCGGCACGATAAAGTTTGAGAACTACTGATTTAGAAGGCATTTCAATTAAACAGTTGGCCCCCATCACAGCAAAGTGTGTTTCGACTCAGCTTCAGTATCAAAACAGGAGCCTGGGGGTATTTCTGCATGTTAATTCCAGGGGCGTGGCATATTAATGAGGGGTTGTTTCTATAGGCGTGGCGTACTGGCACAATTAATGGATCCTGGAATTCTAAATGAGGGCAAAAAAGGAGCCAAGTTTGAGGCGCTATAGAACTCCTTTATGGGCATTTTGGGTGAGAAAAATACTTGACATGGACCATATTGATCAAACATTTATATTTCTGACCCAGTTTGGACGTGTGAACTGCAACTTTAATTACTTTTAAGTACTTTTACTCAAAGTACTTTGTGCTCCCTTTTGTTTTTGAGATCGGAACGCGGAACACCAAGAAAAATACACAAGAAACATGATTGCAATTTTTTTCAAATGTAATTAAGACCTGATCAACATTCAAAGAGTGCTGTGACCATTCATAAGCTGAGACAACAAAAACAATCACATTTCACTATTTGCCACTGTTGGGCTAACCAAACAATAAAACAATACAATTCACCAATTGAATTCTAAAACTACATTTTGACCATTTTGAAGTGTTTTGTTACTGTGTTTGGTACAGGATATCAAAAGCGCTGAGATTTTCTTCTTGGAAATTTTTGGGAAAAAATGGCTTTGGAAACATGGCTTTTCCATTCAACAATTCAAACTAAACCTAATTGTGAACGTTAATGGATTTCTCAGCATATCTTTGGCTCAGGAATTATGCTGAAAAATAACCAGGAATTCTGAGAAGTAAGCAAGGGATTAGCGTAGAAAAGTTTGTGAGAGAGAAAGCCCTTGATGGCAAGATATGTTGATATATATATATATATTATATATATATATATATATAGGTTGAGATCTGTAACCCAATGATTGTTACCAGGCATTATTGAATCCTCACGTCATGAATATGTAAAAATATGCATCTTTGCACATTGACCATAGAAACTCCAAAATAGCAAAGTATTGACAAAATAGCCTGAATGTATATAAATGGATGTCCACGTGGACAGTAAAAACATGTATGGGTTTCATGTTGGCTGAAGCAACACTGAAGGCACACGTTGAGTCGATGCCTATGGTTCTCAACCTGGGGATCAGGACTCTTCATAGGGTCACAAGCTAATTTATGAAATCTGAAAAAAATTATGTCTAATATACAAATGTATTATCTATTATCTCCATATCTGACTGAGGTATGCCCTCAGACATTTGGGGGGAAACAAATAGTTGTAGCTTCTACTGTAGGGGTCTTTCAATTAATTAAATCAAGCAACTTAGTTTGGAAAATGAAAATGATCATTTGACGTCACATTTTCACTGTTCTGTGTTTGTATAGCTATACACAAGTAACGAGGGGTTACAAGTAGGTTTGACTTCATTTTTGAGAACTACTGCTATAGCGAGAAGAGTCAAACATCCCAGGAGAGTTCACGGATCCCACATCATACACTTAGGATGGATAGTTTGGTCTCAATATTTAAACATTTCAAATAAAACTACTACAAATAGAGCTACTATAATGTTACCCAGTGCTATTTACAGGAATGATAGAGATATCTGTTCTCTGTGACTACACATTCAATCCTCAGCCTTAAATTAACTCTAAAAGAGAATTCAAATGAATGAAAATGGTAAATTTTGGTGAATTTTCAGTTAAGCACCATTCACACAGAGCACTATAACTATAAAGATAACTATAACTATATCGTTCACCATTGTATTTGTTTTTATAGATGGTGTGAACTCTGCCATCCACTTGACTTAGAACTATTTTAAAAAATACATTTTTATAGTTATAGTGCTCAGTGTGAATGGCCATTTACACAGTAACACATTGTAATTGTGTAATTGAATGTATATTTAAAAAATCCACAATGGTAATTCTCTTGACTGACATGTATAATTACTAAAACATCATATACACTACGAAATAAGTTTAAGTTATATTACACAAAAATAATTGTGAAAGTATTTTTTTCTCACTATAAAAAGGAACACACAAAAAACAACCAAAGTAACCAACACAAAATTACCGAAAAAACAAACAAACAAAACATTGGAACATTCAATAAAAATTATAGCAGCTGCTTAATCACCCCCCGCATACAAGATTCTAAGTGCACACTTAAAAGTCCATATAAACCACAAAAAGCTTCACAGTATAGAAGTTAATCAGGCCGCTCCATGACGAATGAACCGGGACCCACGCCGTTTTATAGTCCCCGCTGAAACACGAGACCTGAGGTGGCGAGGTGAGGACGCACCCCCTGTCGAGGGTGCGTCGAGCAGGCTAGGAAAGAGCGCCTGAAGGGCAGCTCAGAGCACAGGTGGACATGGTCGGGAATCGAGTGTGAACTGAGCTGCTGCAGAGATCTCTTAATTCATTAAGACCGGGAATGCATCTGTGTCATTTTAGATTTTGGCTATAACCATTATTTTATACTTTGGCTAATCAAAAGATAGCAGATCTACAAGCTCATAGCTCATAAAGTGGTTCAAATCTAAAATGACAGATGCTTTCCCGGTCTTAAAGGAGTAGTTCACCCCAAAAATGACTTATTTTCTATCAATTGCACACCCCATGAAGCCTTGAATCCATGAATTTAATTTAGTTTTTGTGGCATTCCTAAGCCAATAATTTAATTCCCGTCTCCTACCGGCTAATGTATCCGGTAGGAGACACAAAGTTGATTATTTGTGTCTCCTACCGGATACACACCCGGTCATCAAATTATTGTCTTAGGAATGCCACAAAAACAAAAATAAATCCATGAATTCAAGGCTTCATGGGGTGTGCAATTGATAGAAAATAAGTCATTTGTTGGGTGAACTCCTCCTTAAGAGAACAATTAAGCCCTGTGTCATTCTTAGTCCTATGGCGGTGTCGCGTGGCGAAAATTTGCCGATCTCCAAGCTCACAACGTGTTGCACTGAATTTAAAAAATAGAAAATAAATCACCTATTAGGGACGCCCGGTTGAAAGTGGTTATACATGGGACCACCATGCCTGCCACTTTCCTCAGCCACCGTTTTAAGACAGGTTAGATTCAAGTCACATTCAGGCTATCATTCAGCACTAACGGACCAAGCCAAGATGTGGGATTAACCACTTGAACCCCAGCATCCGTATTGTGGGGAAAGCTTTAGCAGAAAGCAGATCGACAAGCTCACAACAGAAAAGACACTAGTGTAGAGTACTGAGGGACTCCGGTCAACCATATGGGGTTTAAGTGGTTAAGGATGTATTGTAACCCAGCTGGCTCTCATTGAGTCCAGTGGAAAGCGTTCCATCTCCTCTCCTCGTGTGTAAGGCACAGATCTGAGGAGATGTTGATGAGAACGGAAAGAAACAAATCGTTGCTGTCGGGCAGAAACCTCTTATCTCCATTTTCCCCCCCCTAAATTAACGCCCTACTTGATCGCACTACAGTGTCACACAAAAGCATCAAAAGTGGCAGATGTACAAGCTTGTAGATCTGCTACTTTTGAAGTATTGAATCCTGAAAAGTAACCGTTTTGGACATATGAGGTTTCCACCCGACAGACGAAATGAATAGCTGAAGCTACAGTATGTGTCCATCAGTCTGTGCCCGGCTCTGCTATTTTTACATGGCTATTGTCACAATCATTTTCTTATCGAAAAAAGAAAAGAAAAAAAACATTTCATTTGTAAAAAAAAGTGTTTTTGTTTTCCAGTAAAAGGTCGAAGAGTTGCAAACAATTCAGTCACTGAGAGAGACTAAAAGGAATTGTATTATTGCAAATAATATTTTGTCATCCAAGCCCTGTTCTTGCCCTGAGATGTGTTTTGTGTGTGTGTGTGTGTGTGTGTGTGTGTGTGTGTGTGTGTGTGTGTGTGTGTGTGTGTGTGTGTGTGTGTGTGTGTGTGTGTGTGTGTGTGTGTGTGTGTGTGTGTGTGTGTGTGTGTGTGTGTGTTTTGCGTGTAACTTATTTATGTGTGCATGTTGTTTATAGATGCTGTTCTTTTCTGTCATACGTCTGTGTGTGTGCGCCTGCACGTAGTAACGGGCAACATCTTGATTTGCCATAGATGTGGCACAGTGTGTGTGCCTGTATTTCAGTCGGTGGCAGCAGGCCATATGGGCAGGGGATGGGCCTCTGTGTTAAACACATATTTGTCCAGGCTGAGGAGTTCGGGATCATCAGAGAAGAGCAGGTACAGGTACTTCAGTGTCTCTCCCAAGAAGAAGCTCTCCATCTTGTCTCTGGGACTGGGGTATTCTGGGTCACGCACATTGTTGATGGAAGTGTAACCACCAGAGGATACCTGAGGGCAGAGAGACACATCGCACAGATTTAGGGGTGCAACAGTTAGATTGGTGTTTCCTCAACGGGGACGATAAAGCCCCCCAGGGGGCATACAGAGAAGTTTGGGGGGGGGGGGGGGGGGGGGCGCTGGAAGCAATATTTTTTAAAGGGGGGAACTGGGGTGCTCTTGGGTGCCGGTAGTTTGACATATTTAAGTGCACATTTTCTAAATAACAGTCATGTTAACAGTCAATTAGAAACAACATGAGGTGTGGTTTCTGAATTGTGTGTAGATGCAAGTTTTTGACCATGATACCAACATACTGACTATGATACTGACACGATACTGACCCTCATACTGACCATGATACTGACACGATACTGACACGATACTGACCCTCATACTGACCCTGATACTGACATGGTACTCACCTTGGTGTACTTATTGAAGTTCTTCAGAATCTCCCAGCCCCAGTCCCTGTACTTCTCATCTTTAGTGAACCTGTACAGGTAGAACAAGCTTTCCACCGTCTCTGGGCGTAGCAGGTTGTGTCTGTCTGCAAGCTGAGACACAAAGATAGAGATTCCCAGAGACAAATAATAAAAAGTCAACATTACATGAGCCCTGCTCATGTAGCGCACGGCGCACAGCTCGTCGTAGTGCCATGTGTCTGTCGCAATACAATCTGGGAACCCATCGCCAAATAAAAAGGAAAAACAGCGCCCTCTGCTGTTTTTTACTCTTTCACTTGGCTCTGGGAGGAGCTCAACGTAGCACCCGTGCGCAAGGAAACCGGGGTTTTTGGTCTACCCTCAGCGCTCCACTTCCGGTGGTGCGCTTATGTTTTCATTCCCACTAACACTATTTCTACACGGAACACTAACACCACTTCTCCCAGAGAACATGGATCGTTTTGGTTATAAGCCCACTTGTTTCTATGATGAAAGAGCAAGTTAAAATGTGAATATATTTCCGTGGTCTTGTCTGCTCCGAGGACGCTATTGTTAAATGAGTTTCAGTTTGTTTTCAGTGGGAAGCGAGAGCACAGACAGTAAATCCCGCCCACTACATTTGATTGGGTAAAGTGCGGCCTGCTTCCTGATCTGAAGGCACGCTCACTTGTAGGCCAGTGCGTACACGTTATGACGAACCCCCCCGACAGATTCAAGCGGAGAGCAGAATCTGCTCTTGAGAGATTAGTCTCCTAAAAAATAAACAGTCCCTCTCTCGTGCGCGAACAGGCTTTTTGCATGTAGTTTAAGCGCAAGGGGGCGGGGCCGCGGGTGGCGGGTGGGGAGAGAGCCTGGCGACGCGAGCTATGTTAGTGCACTGAGTGGCAGTTGGGGCAAACGCAGTCCCCACAACATCATTTACGATTCTGTGCCTATCGGTACATAACTCGGACGGCGCTTAGTCGACTAGCAGACCATCGGCCGGTCGTCGCGGGCACTCGCGCCTGGAGGCGCTCGGGCGCGACTCCTCGGCCTCAAGGTCTGCTGAGTCGGCGCGCCTCCGTCATGGTCCAAAACTATACTTTATCGGCGAAAAAAGTAGTCTGCGGTTGTTGTTTGAAAAATCGTGAATGATGTTGTGGGGACTGCGTTTGCCCCAACTGCCACTCAGTGCACTAACTAACATAGCTCGCGCTTAAACTACATGCAAAAAGCCTGTTCGCCTCTCGTGCACGCCCGCTCACTATCTCATTCTGATTTGTAATGTTTTTGCATCTGAAATATTGAAGGCATATACAGGACTGGACTATAATATTGCGGTACTATGTGGGGCTAAATGGCACTTTGGCACAATTGTTTGTTGCAGGCGGGAGCGGCGGTCAGAAATAAAACGGTTAAGAAAACAGTCCCATGCAGGGCTCTAGCATGCAGCTTATGCTCTAACAGTGACAGTGAACAGAATCAGAACGTGTCGCAGTGCAATGTGTTGTGAGCTTGTACATCTGCTATTTTCAAAAATGGTAATTTTTGGAAAACTGTCACCTACAATGACGTGCCCAAAATAGGGACACCAGGGTTAAAGTGGTAAACAGGTCTAATTTTGCCAGAATTCATGTCCTTATGACAGACACCAGGATCAAACCTGTGACTCGGTGTAGAACTTGTGACAATCTCTTCAATCACAACCTCACTGTGGTCTCCAGCTTTACCTTCACATCCACATCCCGCACGCTCCCCTGATGCATGTTGAAGTGGACGATCTCTGGGCTGAGTCCTGTCTCCATCTGGGCGTACATCTGGTAGCAGGTCTCCATCAGCTCCTTGGCCAGGTCCATGTGCTCATCAGGCAGGCCATTGTGGGCCCCCAGTGCCAGGGTGCCTGGCAGAAAACACACCAAGTGGTCCTAAAAAGAACCCAAATAGGATATGAGTCAGCGGAAAGGCAGCTATATTGGTAGACAATAAACTGTATGAAAAAGATCTACAGCTGTGGTTTTCAAACTTTTCAATTTCAAGGACCCACATAACTCTGAGCAAATGGACCCTTATTCAAGAGATTCATTGTCACAAGGATGTACGAGTACATGAACTGTGAAAAACATAGGTTAGGGGTGCTCCTAACCTCGCATCACCAGACTTTCCACCGCGGAGGAAAGCCTGGTATTCGTTCTAAACCGAGCCGTGTGATCCGGTTTAGAAGAAAAGAAGAAAAAAAAACGGTGGTTCCGGTAGTGGGTTGCGGTTGGCGTTGCATTGTTTTTGTTCCCCACATAATGCGAATCAATTAGTTTTATTCTTGCTAGTCACGCTACGAGTTTAGAATAAAAGATGAACATACCAAACGATTATTATACCAAAAGAAACGATAATCCCAATTTAAACCAGTTTTAAACTAGGGGAATCATTTTGGAGGTGCACGGCACCAGTGGTTCCGGTCGGTGGTTCCGGCTGCCTGATGACGTAAAGTTATTTCCGCTCCGACCGGATCAGAAACCCGAAAATGGTATTGATCCCAGGCTAGGGTGCTCCATATTCCATAATACACAAAAGATTAAAACGATACATAAATAACAATACTAAACTTATCTAAAAAGGGTTAAAAACTGTTTTTAAAAAAAAAACGGTGTAAAAAAACCTGTTCAGCATACAAGGCCGTAATACCACAGAAGATGTTAATATTTTTTTCTTATTTAGCAGTCTTATAGCCTAGGGGAGGAAACTGTTCTTCAGTCTGTTTGTGCCAGCTTTGAGGCTTATAGGTCCATTTGGTTCCTTTTGTACACTCTCAGAGCTACAGACCTGTAAGGGTCCATTTGGAGCCCCCGCAAGGAACCCTGGACCCCTCTTTGAGAACCATAGGTATATCTTTTGTACTGTGGACTCACGTAAAAGCCATAAACTTGTGAGGCTTATACTATGAGCTAAAAGCACTAGAGATATCTATAAAAACATGCTACATTGTCAGTGGAGTCAGCAATATGCAACAGTGTGTGATTTTCACAGAAAATGAAGCATTCCCATAGCACTTGTAACCGAAAACTGTGGTGTCAGTAGTTGCCTAGCAACAGTAGTAGCCACAACCCCAACATGTGACATACTACAATTTATAGCTGCTAACAAACAACAACAACAACAAAAAACAGTGGCTTATTCTTCAATGTGTGGAGTACATTAGCCAGAGTGGCCAGTGGAAATAAAATGTTACATTCCCTGCTATGTGTGTGTGTATACCAACAAACCATGTTTTTATTCATTCTTCAATGGTGAGGAGGAGTACATAAGCCAGAGTGAGCAGTGCAATTAAAATGGTATGCGTGTAGCGTGTACATCAAACAAACCATATTTTTATCGAGTAGGGGGGTGGGGGTTCCGAAGTAGTTTAGCTAGCTACAGTGGTACATACCATTTTAGGGCTGAATTGACCATGGGAGACCTCCCCGACAAAGGTGAGGCCATTAGGTGAGGACTTCTGCAAAAGGTTTTTCTTTACTCCCTCAATTGCCTGTAGGTAGTCATCCCGAAACCTAAAGAACACACATAGAATGACACCAGGCTAGGAAATTTGATCTAATTCACCAACCACTTCCGGTATCTGAACAGGCAGATTGGCTTCTACAGTAGGACAGAAAAGACACTCAGTCTAAACAGTGTTTGGTTTCCTACCAAAGTGACCCATTGATTCGATTAATCTATTACCACCCACAGACAATAAGTACCAGCATATTGGAGGTAGGTGGTGTTAATTCCCTCATTTCCACAGTCCAATTCCACAGCTTGTACGATGAGGAATAGCACCATAGCAAGCTCTTGCTTTGTCACAAGGAATCCAGTGTTGTTGCCAACTAATCTAAGCCAAGAACCTGAGGCAACGCCAAAACACAGACTCAACAGACACCCAGCTTAACCCATTAAGACCTGAGGCCGATTCTACGAATGCCTTCTAAATCCTTTTCTATGTCAGTGGTTCTCAAACTTTTTCGTGTCAAGGACCCACAAAATTATATGTATTTGGCCGCGGACCCCCATCTCAAAATATTTTGTTCCAGGGACCCCGAGAAGCAAAGATTTTAGTTAAAAATGTTCACTTTAAAATATATATTCAAAGATTTGCACAAATTTTCACGATTGTTCAATCTACAAGCTCATAGCGTGGCACAAAGTGACGCACTATGAGCTTGTATATCTGCTATTTTTGTATATCTGCCAAAGTATAAAATCATGCTTTTTAGCTCAAATCTAAAATGACACAGATGCTTTACCGGTCTTAATGGGTTAATCTGAGCCCAACCACTCCTCAAACTGACTGACTGTCTGACTGTCTGTGTTTGCGTTATTCAATCTTTAATTAGACGTACTGTAGTTGTGCATAGAGTGAAGCACAGTTATCACTAGGAAATGTTAATGTCTCAAGATGGTACTAGTTGTGATACTGGTGTGGCTCACAGTTTGTAGGGAGTTAACAGTTGACTGCAAAATCAATCCATCAAACTTATTTTTGTGGTAACTCTGTTTCGGAGTGGTTATATATTAATGTCAAGGACAAATGCCTGTAGCTATACTATTTGGAGAACAAAGTGATTTCTATCCTGAACTGAGAGGTTGGTCAATGTTTGCCAGAGGACAAAGGACGCAAAATACAGTAATAAATAAATACATGAGTAAAAGTGACGATGAAAGCAAGAGACATGGCAAATATGTCAACTGGAGCTTGTGTGCAGGCAAGTATAAGCATGTGGCAAATGAAAGTGAGCATTTCTGTGTGTGAGTCAGAGAGAGAGAGAGTGTGTGTGTGTGTGTGTGTGTGTGTGTGTGTGTGTGTGTGTGTGTGTGTGTGTGTGTGTGTGTGTGTGTGTGTGTGTGTGTGTGTGTGTGTGTGTGTGTGTGTGCAAACAGGCAGCAATCAAGCAATAAGACTTTCAGCAATGACAGCATAGAATGGAATAAGCCAGCTGTTTGACACCGTGGCTTGGCTGAAAACCCCAGAAAGGCGTCTTTCACATAGAGACTGACGCCCTCAGACCTGACTTGAGATCTGAGCGGGCCGTACACTGAAGTCAAAGTCACGATAGATTGATAAATACCGAAAATTGTGGTGATCTCGCCATACGCCCATTATTTGGTCTACACCACTTTGATAAATGAGGGCCCTAGTCTCTATGTGACCCTAAGTATTAGAGTCAAGACTGTCAGTCGAAAACATGGAAAACAACACACAGGGAGGGTTGGAGAAGGGAAGCTGATAAGGCGAAGAGGATAAAACAAGTTCAATATAGGCAAAAGATCTACATTAGCAAATAAAGTTTCAGCAAACAAAAGTAAATAAACAGGAAGTAAAACCCAACTTACTGGCTCTCTTTCTTGCCTCCCTGGATCCACTGCTTGAGCAGGTATTCATAGTAGCTATCAGCCCTGGCACCCAGCGTGTAGATGCCCTGGTGGGTGAACTGCCCACTGTTGGTGTTGATGAACATAGGGACCAGACCGTCCAACTTAGCATCCAACTTATGGACCTGATTCGTGACCTCCTCCACTGCAGCCTGTAGGAGAGACAGATTACAACCACACACGGAGATTTTGAAAACATGACCAATGACAAAAAAACTCCCATATCTGCTAGGCGAAGTACAACAATGTGCAAACACAGCAGCAAGATTCGTGAGTTGCTGTGACAGGAGAAGGATATCAAACGGAACACAACCACCCTAAAGACTAATCATTGTGTATATTCCTGCACTATACCTGCACCCAGTGATCTTGGTACATAGAAATTGATCTATTGAAGATTCTGACTTTCAAATGTACATATTTTTTGTTTTGATTGTATTTCTGTATTGTTGTATTGTGCTTTCTGCTTTGGCAATGTAAACGTATGTTTTCTCATGCCAATAAAGCCCTTTGAATTGAATTGAATTGAGAAGACAGAAGTTGACTTTTATTGATTACCACTAACATGAATTAAGCAATATTACACAAGAGGGTGTGCTTTGCCGTCATTATTGCCAGTGACGCGGTAGGGAACAAGGTGCTTGCGCTGTGTTCCTTAAGCCAGTGGTCACAACCTTTTTCAGGCCGCGACCCCCCAGAAAAATTAACTGCCCCCCCCAACCTGAGAAGCACTTGGAATTGTAGGAGTTGAGGCATTACATTTAGTTTGAATAGGTTCCACAGATAAATATAGTGAAAATAGCCGATCTACGACGCGTGGTGAACTTGTAGATCAGCTATTTTCAAAATGTTTTCCTCTACATTTTCACTTAACTGTTAATAATAATAATAATAATAAACTTTATTTGTATAGCACCTTTCATGACATGAAATGCAGCTCAAAGTGCTTTACAGTTACAACCAATTTAACAAAAAAGCTAGAAAAAAAGAAAAGCAAAAGCATAAAACAACATTAAAATAGGCAATACAGTGAGGACCCCTCTGGAGGTCCCGACCCACAGGTTGAGAACTACTCCTTTAAGCATCACCGTGTATGTCGGTGTGTGTGTGTGTGCGTGTGCGTGTGCGTGTGCGTGTGCGTGTGTGTGTGTGTGTGTGTTTCTGACCTGGTACTGTGGGTCCTGGGTGAGTCGGCTGAGCTCCCTGAACTCCAGCTGGATGCTGGTGACCTCGGCCACGGTGCTGTCGGAGGTCCAGCGGGGAGGGTGGGCCGTGCCTTTCCCGATGTTCACATCAGAGTAGGGGATCTTGGATGGTGTTTTGAACGCCGGCATCAACCGTGAGCCTATGTCTTTCTGCATATTGTCGTTGGAAAGAGAAGGGAATAAGTGTGCTTGTTTGGTTTAATTAAAGCCATTTTGACAAATGAAGCTAGATCAACAGGATTGGGGCAGTGGACAAAGAAATACAAAAGAAAAAATACAGAGCCATTGAGAGGCAGATGGGGGGGAGGGGTGTTGCAGATTAAGTCCCAGCTGAAACAACCTGCTTGGTGTGTGGAGATGTTGTATACAAGTGTGTGCATGTGTGTATGTGTCCATTTGTGTCTATGTCTGCCGTATGTGACCTGATTGCATTGCAATCAGGTTTCGGTATCCAGCATTAGATAGTTATTGCGTGGGTGAAATAGGCTCTCTACCTCCCTCTCACCCTCTCTGAGTGTTGTTCTGGTCCGACATCGTCACACAACCTCCCTGTCTCTCTCCCTTCCTGTCTCTCTCTGAGAGAGGGGGAGTGAGTGGCATGTGCAACTGTGCGTGCATACATGTATGTTTGTAGTACATAGCTGTGTCAGTTTCTGTGATGATTGTGTTAATGCATGTGTGTGCTTGATCATGTGTTTTGATTGCAGTGTGTGTGCGTGTGCGCGTGTGCGTGTGCGTGTGCGTGTGCGTGTGCGTGTGTGTGTGTGTGTGTGTGTGTGTGTGGACTCACCGCCTTGTCCAGGAACATGGAGTCTCCAGTCAGATGGTAGGTGCTCAGCAGGCCTCCCAGGATACGGATGGTGCTCTCAAACAGGTTCACGTCCACATTCTTGTCGAAGGACAACTCTGTGGACACCCACGTCTTTGCTTCCTCAAACTCTGATGGAATACATAACAAGTACAAATGATTTGAGGGATCAAAGGTAGGGCAACAGATAAGGGACAACTTCTGATATTTACATACTAACCCATATCTAGACAATATTATTGCGATATACAATATACTTTCCACAGCCGTAACAAATCAACACCCATTAACTAAAGGAAAAGATTCAATATACTGCACCTTGTTTCAACCCAAGGACCCACATGGTGTCAAGGGCATCAATGAGTGTCAAGCCCAGACCAAACCACTCCCCGAACGACTTGGAGATGGGCCTAAGCTCATCGTGGCCCCAGGCAAAGTCTTTGTAGCCTTTCCATGCATGTCTGAAAGCTTCCCGTACTGCCTCAAGCCTACTGGCTGCTGCAACACACACACACAGAAGACAATTAGTCTTACCCTGGTCTACAGAGTGATGCACTATGTTTTTTCTTTTTTTTACAGGAACGACTCAAACCATCTATATTCCATCTATATTCCATCTATATTCCATGTCATCATTGCATAGTTACTTAGTGAATACATTGATTTTCTTAGTAATACATTAATTCATAAATGAATGCACAAATGTATTGTAAATATATAAATGTTATGATGAAAAACAGATGGACAGTGGATCTGTCGGTGCGGCGCCAATGTAGATCTGGATAACGTCAGTCGTCTATGACATATCTATGATGTATGACTCCAAAAGATGTATGACTCCAAACTCCAAAGTTTTCAGCCCGATTAGAGCCCCATTGACTTCCATAATACAATTGCATGGAATAAAGCAAAATAAAAGCTCATGACTGAACGTGTATTGATGTTTAGGTATTATCATTCTAAACCGATGTTTCTGCTGTTCTACGTACAGCCAACCAGTTGAAGAAATCACAGATTTTAGGCTTTTAACCTTTTGCCTTTATGACACAGCTGAGACCATTCATTTTTATGGAAGATGCTTCTAAACATATATTCTATTAGCCTGGGATCCAGCCTGATTCAGTGATAAAAAAATTCTGCCGAACGTAGCGAAGCAGTCTGGATCCCAGGCTAATATTCTATTGCTAGTTTGATCACTTCAAATACTCTTTTAATCTTAAAGTAACTAATAACCTGATCTTAAAATAACAAATAACCTGATCTTAAAATAACTAATAACTGAAAATAGCCGATCTATAAGCGATTTATGAGCTTGCAGATCTGCTATTTTCGGTGCAAGACATGCTTTCATAGAAGACATGCTGACTTCTATGCATGCGCGTCAATCCCGGGGGGGACGGGGGGGTTTCGTCCCCCCCTAGCTTCAGATTGGACCCCCCCCAAGTCAGATTGGATCCCCCCAGACCCCCCCCAAGTAATTTAGAATAATAAATACTTATTTAATAGAATCTGAACCCACTTTTGAAATCATGCACTGCACTCATAAACACGATGTATTTTAAAGGATTTATTTGCACCCCCCCCTGTAAATCCCAAAATGGTTTGGTCCACAGCACCGCCTTCCTTCACTGCACGGGGAAAAAACACTCGCCCCAAAACACACTCGCCCCTATTTTTTCCGCCGACCGAGGCCGCCGGATATACCCGGGGCGAGTGTGTTTTGGGACGAGCGTTCTTGTATTCTATCCCGAGCACGCATCAACATGTGGTTTCATCGGTTTGTTTACAAGTCGAATTTGGGGAAGAACAACATAATGAGAGGATACAAGAGCTATCTGTGCTAGCTGCAAAGTGTGCATATTTAAGCAAGTATTTTAAAACAGTGAAAGCTACCGAGGAAAAAGAAACAGAAAGTGATAGACCCCCGCTGACTCAAACTAACAACCACGGGACTGACGGGAGTTATCATCAAATTCAAAGATTTGTTGTGAATAATTATAGGTAGTTTGACCAAAACCGAAGTGAAGAGGAGGACACGGAGAATGTCGGTCATCAGTGATCAAAGGATTTAGCAGCTGCAATTTTGATAATGTTAGGAGCAATGCAATGGACCTGGACCAGCCCAGCCAACAGTGACACTACGACCAGGTAGGGTCCAGTGTTTCCAAATGGACTGCAGTCTGCAGAGACCATGTATTATGCAAGTACTGTACATAATGTACCAAAGTTTCTCAGCTGCATTATATTTGTTATTAGTGTCTGTCTATCCTGAAACAAACCAACTCCAAGTGCGGCTGCCTGGTGATGAGTAAATTTACTAAGTTAATATAAAGCAAACTTCATGTTCTGAACAAAACTCACAAGCCTCTGTGCCAAACCTTCTATTCATTATACTTTACAGTAGCTATTGATAATCGTAGATGGTTGATGCTCAATTCCTCTGCTCTGCTCATTATTTGAAACAGCCAGTGGTGGGTAAAATAAAATTTATACTACTCATCCCCAAGTCATTTAGAATAATAAAAAATGAATGTTAAAATAGTATTTTGATATTAAATCAGTAAAATTAGGCAAAATAACATAACCCTAACCTAACCCTAAAAACGAAATAAAGTAACCAAAATCCAAGAAAGAAACCTCCCAAATCCGCCATATACCGGTAACCAACATTTTTCGCGCACGCGCCTCAAGACAGATTGACGCCCCTGCTTCTATGGAATCCAAATGACTGAAATCAGTCGCGGCGACTGAGATCTTTAATCCATGCAATTGTATACATAATTGAATATTACGTATACATTTAAATATTTCAAAAAGTATGAAAAATAGTGGAGGTACTTATGTGGCCTACTGGCAGTAAGCACAGGAAATATGGTTGGTGATCATTTCAGCAGTTTGTGAGCTTAGCTCCGGACAGTCGGACACACACACAGACCCTCTCATACAGCTAGCCTCCTGCAGAGTCACACCGCAATAAAAGAAGAGGACAGATACCTGAAACCACGGTGGGTGGTTTGTCTTGTGGGTCAGCAGGTGGTTCCTCTTTGTTCTTCTCTCCATCCTTGGTGTCTTTAGTAGCCTGTTCAGCATCAATCACTGCTCCACGCCAACTGCAGACAGCCATGAGGACACTTCATCAGTTAAACAATGCACAACGCATCTCGAAGCTTTGTGAGCTAGTAGAGCTGTACACAAAAGGTACTGTGTGCTTGCATTTTAGGAATACTGTGAAATGTATATCTCACCTGATCACTCCACCTTCCTCTGCATCTTTCTTTACTTCTGGTCCCTTGTCCTCCTCCAGAGTTTCTGAGGTGTTACCTTTCTTCTGCAGTCGATTTATCAGGGCAGGTGGCCCTCGCTTGTGGGGCAATCTCTTCGGTTTCTAAGAGAAGGTCAGATTATATTACAAAAGTGTCCTTGCATTTTCAACTTGGTGTGCCTATTTTAGGCATGTCAATATATTATTTGTTTTTCCAAATATATTTAAACAATTGTGAAAAGAGAAGATCTACAAGCTCACGATTGGCCCGATGTGACACACTGTGTGAGCTTATACGTAGATCGGATATTTTCGTTATTTTTTAAAATAGGGCTTGTGTGGTTTAAGATTGGAATAAGGAAGGTAACATACAATATCAACATCTGAAGGAACTTCTGGCAACGGAGGTGGGCCTTCTTTCTCAGGCTCAGGTAATGCACCGGGTATAGCAGGCCTCAGGCCGCGGCCATTTCCTCCATCTTTGTCCTGTTCTACCCCAGTAAAGCCTGAATAGACACAGGAACACAAGTTTAAAGGCTGTTATGCTTGTAAAACAAGTGTCAACAGTGCCGACCGACGAAAATAACTGTGTCAACACTCTTATTTTTGTCAGTCAACAGAGTTGTCTGAAGAGTGTGATACAACCAATCTCCAAGACATTGATAAGACTAATATATTCATAAAACACAATTCTAAAAATGCAGGTATGTGATGTTGAAACATTGTTGCCCCATTGCCTTATGTTTACATTGTGATTCACTGGACTTTGACTTCATTTGCGTTACAAGCTGAGTGATTGATATTGCGTTCAGTCTTGACTCACTGCCTTACCTGTGAGGTATTCAGTGACATTGGCATAGGAAGAAGCGCCACAGATCAACAGGAGAACCACCGTGAACAGGATAAGGCTGCGCTGCAACCTTGACAGCTGCTTCCATTTCTGAAGTCACAGTAACAAACAAGTAGTCAACAGGGTTACCACACATTTCACCAATGGGGAAATCAACAGTGTTACCACACATAACAGCCTTCCCAGTGTCCTGCTTTTAAAGGTGCTTATTAAAATGTATTGTGCACTGTAATATAGCATCATTAAGGGATGTTTCTAAATTAAGGAGCTTCCTCTTAGTTATTTTGTCACCTGTGGTGAAGTCAACATGGTTACCACACAGTTCTACTTTCAAATGTTTTAAATGTTTCTCCCCAGACAATTATTGCAGCTTAGCACAGTGTCCAATATGATGCTTGGCGTGCACATGATGGCTGATTACTGACTAGTAGTGACATGGTACTTGTCACTACTACTATCTAATACAGCAGCTGTAGTAATACATTTGTAGTCATGTGTGCATGCAGTTGTAACATGTTTTGCAAGACCTAAAAATCGAATTTTCAAGACTTTCCACAGGCCAAACAATCAAAGAAATATCTCTGACATGCACCACTATCAGCTAAGCTAACTAAACAGCTGACTGACATCATTCAAATTTGTAATTAAAGACTTTCCCACACTGCCGGTTGTGAAAAGCCATTGATAGTTATACACAATGTTGTAAGTGATATGGTACGTACGTATGTACCATATCACTTTACAGTGTGAATGGAGAATTACGTCTCCAATTTGCCCATGTTGTCAATATAGCAATACTTGTGTCAGCTTTCTGTGTGATTCAACAAAAGGCTAAAAAGGTTACTTAAAAGACACAATAAAGTTCCTAGTTTTGCTCCAAAATAGAAGAGCAGCCTAACCTTTGACTGTACTACCTGTACGGTTAACAAACCTGCAAGCTAAAGTATTCAATCAAGCAATCAAACCAACTAATCGTCAGCAAACCACTACTAGAAGTGACACCTAATCTAGCCTCGGATCAAGACTATAATAGATGTATTTTATTGATTTTGATATTTGCATCTTATGCAATGCAAATATCCAAGTCTGACAGCATGAAACAATTCATTGCATGATTGTACTAGTCTATGCAACCCCGTAGTGCAAAAGTGGGTCATGAGAGCTGCTGTCTGCCAGTCAGTGTCATCATCCGGTGTCATCTAGCAGGTCTATCAGGTTGTATGTGTGTGTACGAGAAGGAAACAATACCCAATTTAAAGCTTTACTTAAGGTTTATACGTACCCTCCAGCACGACTGCCTCCGCCACTGCTTGCTATTGTTGTAGTTAGTGCTGCCTGGCTCACTGAAGGTTACTGCTACATAGTCCTTCCTGGATGGTGGGTGCATGTCTCCTGGAGCCTGTCACACAAATAAAGCTCTGGATGGTGGGTGCATGTCTCAGGAGCCTGTCACACAAATAAAGCTCTGGATCTTGGGTGGGTGCATGTCTCCTAGAGCCTGCTGGTCACACAAATAAAGCTTTGGATGGTGGGTGCATGTCTACCAGAGCCTGCCTGTCACACATATAAAGCTCTGGATGGAGGGTGCATGTCTCCTACAGGAGCCTGTCACACAAACAAAGCTCTGGATGGTGGGTGCATGTCTACCAGAGCCTGCCTGTCACACACATAAAGCTCTGGATGGAGGGTGCATGTCTCCTACAGGAGCCTGTCACACAAATAAAGCTCAGGATGGTGGGTGCCGGTGCATGTCTACCAGAGCCTGCCTGTCACACAAATAAAGCTCTGGATGGTGGGTGCATGTGTCCCAGAGCCTGTCACACAAATAACACTCAAGCATGTGGTGACAGACAGACAGACAGACAGCAGCACAACTGCATGGTGGTTGCAAATGAGAGAGAGCTGACAGCAAATTGCACCACCAGTGGTGATGGAGCCTCGTACCCATGCATTTCCAGACCAAAACTACAATGTCCCTTTTTTTAAATCCCACATTGATGTTGCTGTAAACATCTGTAGTAATAAAAACTAAGTGATGATGAAATTACTCAAAACCCCGATTCATCAACAGGCTTTTCCCCCCCTCCTTCAGTCACGGATCCGTGAGTCAGAATTGAAGCAAACAACAACATAATCATGAAATCAAACGTTATAAGTTAAAATGTACCTTTCACACTAGTATCGTTGGTAGAGCCTGTATCGCACGTCTCTCTGACAAGTCCTCTGACCGAGCGATAGGCCTCTCGTTCCCGGTTCACAGCGTGACTACAGACCGAGGCATGACGCGAGGCCTATAAACACACAACCGCTACTAAAAGTAACAGTCTTCTTGCTCTTCTACTTCTGGGACACATTCCTCAATGGAAACACATCCCTATGTTATTGGATTAGCATGGTGTAGCAGCAGCAGGTCGCATCAACAAAACGTAATAGCTACCTTGTTGCGAAATGTTTTTTTAATTTTAACAGCAGCGGGTGGAATAATAGCAACAGTGTATCACTGGTTGTTGGTGTCCATTCACTTCAACAGTCAATCCGCCGTAAGCGATGCAGCCTGGAATCTACTACACATTACACAAATCATGTGTGTGTCGTTCGTATATCGTGTAAATATTACACGAATTGTAAAGAAAATGAATCGAAATAAGTCCACTTGTAGCTTAAGGATGTAAGGCTGTTGTCCCGTGACTCCCGTATCGTATGCTCAGTGTTGCTGCTTGGAACTGACAGACAGCTGGTTTCCTCTAACGACAACAACTCTATGCATCTGGTATAGTGGTGGTGGGTGGTAACTGTACACCCACTATGTCAAATTATGCACTCTTCATTCTGCTGCATAAAAGCCTTCATATAGTTTCATGCCATTTGATGGGTGCTTTTATACAAAAATAGGATAGGTGGGATTGGGAATCAAGGAAGAGTGGGCTGCTCTGTGTTAAATTGGCTATTTTTTTCCCCCCAAATGTAAAATAATAAAATATTTTAAAAGTATAAATGATTGGAACATGCTTAAACATTCGACAATTGAGGTTTAATATTTCTACAATTTCTACAAAACCTGTATATCCAGTCATTTTGGGGCATAAACAAGAAGTTGAAGGATAAACTTAAGTCTGATAATGATGTACCACATCATACTTGACATTATTGAGAACATTTTTCAAATATTAACTTTAACAATTTTTACAAAATAGCCAATCGAGGTGCCCAGATGTCCCTAGTGCCCACCAATCCTGTATCCGTGCAGATACCCCCCACCTTTTTCCTTTGATGGATTTCTACAGTGGAAATCAAAATATATAACACCCTGACAGTGTGCCATGCTAAAGAGCTGGAGTCATAATTTAATGTACAGTCCCTTCATTTATTGATCAATTCTTGTGCAGCATCAGCAGGAAAATACAAAACACTGAGAGAAAGGAGCATCTTGTCAAGTAAAAGAGTAAAATACACAACTTGGACTCAAAACAGAAATTCACACCATTAAAAAACAAATACTTAAGGTGTTGTAAGTGATATTTTGGGATAAAACTAGTTTTTTGTAAAAAAGTTAAAGCTCTATATTCTGATAGTCATTTTGCATCTTTGTTCAGGAGTCTCCCTGGAAAATAAATGTTCAGGTGGGTCACCAATTTTATCAGGAGAGAGGACAGTCTTATCAGTAGTGTTCCAGTTCCAATTTTGTCTGCAGCTCTTTTTTGTTTTTGTTGTATTTCATAACATCCAATTTCACTTATCCTGTATGAGTTCTCCCTCCTGATTGCCGATTGATTACTGAACACACACTCTATAACTATCAGAATATAGAGCTATTTAACACTTATTTTAACAAATCATTTCACTTAGTTACACCCCTTTTATCAGGAAAGCTAAGGAAAACTCTAGGCAAAATAGCCTAATCCAATTGGAAACATCTGTTGGATAGCCTCAATCTAATAATGAGGTTTTACCAGATAGCTGTCAAAACATTATTGTTAAAGCTTACATGCAATGCAAACACAAAATCAACAAAAGATATCTACAACAGCTGTCATCTCATGTATATTTACATTAGGTCATGGTGGACACATGTTACAAATGAAGAAATTCAAACTGTTGGTTTCTAACAGGCATGTAATGTAGGATAGTTATTTTCTGCAGGTATAATACCTGGCGTTTAGTTCTGATCTTATGCTTCTTGTTGAGGTTGTGTTGCACAGTGAGGTCTTCAATAAGCACTGCTCGCTATTTAGGGAAACGGGGGAGCCCTTTGTATCCATAACTTTTGGTTACTCGTAATCTCAGTGATCTAGATTTTGGCCTCAATGTAGGCTGCTCGGGAAAGCAAGTGTGAGCTCAGGGCTTAATATGTATTTGTGGAACAGTTACCTGCTTTCCTCTTTCCTTTCGAAAACGAAATCCATCTTTGCCAAGGGTGTCCCAAAATTGCACAATTGATGTACGGTAAGTGCTCTGGATGAGACCAAAGTGAAAAATGTAATTGAGTAGGGCTGCAACTATTGATTATTTCCATAGCAAAGCGATTATTATATTGATTACTTTTTCAAATAATCGAATAATCTAGAAGCGTGTTATTTTATTTTTTTACAATTTCATTTTTTTATTTTGTATGTCAATGAATTGATGGCAAAAGATTAGTCTCATTAACCACTTAAGCCTGTAGTCGTACAACGGTGTCACGAAAGAATAGCAGATCTACAAGCTCACAATGAGTCGCACTGCGACACGTTGTAACTTCAGAAGAATCAGGTGAGGTACTAAACTGGATAACATTGTGGGTGTGCCCAGTGACACATCTTGACATGGTTCCAGAATTTGTAGCAGTGTCCTTGGAGGCAGCGAGGTGGACTGAACAGTGGATAGGTATTAAGCCTGATTTATACTCAGTTGCACGCTGGTGTCGCTCGCTTGTAGATCAGCTATTTTCGGTGCGTGAGCGTGACATGGTGCACAACCAAGTGTAATCAGGCTTCAGCTACTATGTCTCCAATGTGGACACATTGCTGAGCTATACAACAGACTGACACTTTTCCACAGTGATATGGTTCAAGACAAACCTGAATAAATGTTGTTGTTTTTTTTAAATGCCTGAAATGAAACATGTAGGTACAACTAATTACATAAATAAGCACCGGTTTCAACAATACAAATACATGTAAACAAAATGTACACAAGTTAATTTATCTCAAGAACGTCACGTTCCAAAATATCCTTGGTCTAAAAGGTGGACACTCAAAACAGTCTGTATCAAAAATTGTGAATCTTTATGAAAAGAGAAATATACACTTTCTCTTGGAGGATCTTTAGGCTCCTTGACACTCCTTCATTGAAAGCAGTGCCATGCCCATGGGGTCTTTCCTGAGAGTCTCTGGTGGTCCCCCTCTCACCTAGCTGAAGCATACGGGCCCTATTGTGAAGCCAAACTCCTGTGCAAGTTCATGGTTGCCAAACACGGCTAGGTCCCTGAGGGGTAAAAGGGAGAGGTCTTCACTCTCAAACTGAAAGACGGATTCCCGAGGTCCAGATTCCAGCTTGTCTGTGGTGGGCTGTGGAGGAAAAGGGTACAATATTGGAATTTGCAAAAAAATAAAAATAAAATGCCATTAGATGTTTTATTATCCACAAAGGATTTTTTTTTGCTCAGGTCAATGCAAATATACACAACAATTAAAACACCCAGCAAAGGTTACATGTTGCCATAGTAACTGCCTCTCTGATGTTATCTTGAAACACAATGAGAAAGATACAATGCTGAAACAATATATCGTCACTGTCAGGTGGAAAGCTTGTATGTCCAAAACTGTTACTTTTCCGAAAATGGACAAAAAAGTTTTCAATTAGCAAAAATAGTCGATCTACAAGTTTACAACACGTTGCGATGCGACGCATTGTGAGCTTGTAGATCAGCTATTTTTTCAACTTTTGTGTGACACTGCAGTTTGGTGAAGTAGGGCATTCATTTACAAAAAAAGCATAAAAAGTTGAAATATTGAGAATTATATGAGTTTTCTGCCCGACAGCAACGATATCTCTAGCCATTGTCACACCCTTTCCGCTCAGTACTTGCCCTTGTCATTAGTTCATTTTTCTTCCTGTTTGTTTTGGGAAACATCATTTCGTATCCATTACGGACTTCATCCCTACCGACAGCTCCACTGGTGTCACTTACCACACAGTCTCGCAACGTTCCCAAGTAACTCTGTCTCCGTGTATCAGCCATGAACTTGACTTCTCTCTCCCTGAGGCTCTGTCGGCTTCCGGGCTGGCAAGAGTAGGTGATGTTCTGGATGGAGGATCTGCTGTTCAGCCTCAAGAACCTCATCTGCACCACATCTGCTCCTACATACTCAAACTGATTGGGAGTTGGATAAGGAGAATTCAGAATCGATGAGTCATTGCCACATCGCTTACTTTATTGAGTCATTGCCATAGTTGCAGATTTACAAGCCATAGGTTGCAGATCTACAAGCTCAAAATGCAACGCATTGTGAGCTTGTAGATCGGCTATTTTCAAATGGCCAAAATGTATATAGGGCTGAAGTGAGTAATGCATGTTTTGTAATAATAATCCAAATCTACAAAGTAACGAGTAACTAAAGTTATTATAGCGTACCTTTCAGCAGTATGCTTACTATGGGATATCATCGCCCACTGGCGATGCGCAGAGCACAACACATGAGCTCCCGGTTACAATTCCTATTGGATAGGGTCATGTTACGCGACCCCGGTAACCCGGAAGGGTATAAATACCCTCGCGTCACTTGGACACTCCCTCTTCCTTCACTCTGCCAACGCGAACGCGCACGGAGCCTGAAGCAGCACAGCAAAAAACAACGGAGAAACTATCAAATCCAACAAAACCCATAGTGAGGGCACCCAGTGCTACTCTACGGGCGCTTTGTGTAAAAGTTTCAGTTTTCAACGCTCCTGGTTACACTCAGCTTTATTTCTTTGAAAATTTCCTATCCTCTCTGTTTTCTCGCCACGAGGCGTGAGCCTAGCCGCCGTGTTAGTTGGCTAGGCCGTGAAGCTAACGGCTAGGCTAGGTGGCCTATTGTTCTCTGGTTCTCTGTTCCATGGAGCCGGCCAAGCTATCCATCGGGGTCCCCATCCCGGGGTTCGAAGGTCTGACACCCCTCCTCCCCCGACAGACAGAGTCCAAGCTGCTCCCCGAGGCCGGTGGCGTCAAGAGATGCAGTGCAGTACTCGTGGGCGGCGGGGAGAAGAGAACCCGAAAAGCTAGGCTTTGTAGTGGACATTCTCACCGGTGCAGACCTGGGGGTCGCTGGCCTCCCACCCATGGACTCGACCCTGGCCTCCACCATCGAGAAGGCGAAGCCGGGCTCGGTGAAAACAGGTTTGGGGGTGAGGCCTGTCTTTGCTGACCACAGCAAGAGAGGCAGCACCGTGACACACTCTACAAGGCCTCAGCATCGGCTACAAAGGCCTTGAATGTGGTGTCACTCCTCCAGGGCTCGGCCGCCGTAAAACTTCAAGAGTTGATGACGAGGCCCCTGGTAGAGGAGAAACCTGCGAAGGACGTCCACACCGAGTTCGTCGCTGATGCAGTGGAGCTCGCGAGGCTGGTCCAGCTCACTTTCTTCTGTACATGCAACGGACTACTGTGGACGGGCAGGGCCATGGCCCTCACCGCGGACCTGGAGAGGGTCAAATGGCTCGACCTCGCTACTGGATGTAAGAGTATACTGACTACAGGTCTAATGAGTCTTCCACTCACAGCGGACAATCTGTTCGACACCGCCGCCGACCTGATCATCAGGACCAAGGCAGCGGAGAAGCAGATGGACGAGACGGCTGCAGGCCTTCTCTCCTCCACCGCCCCCTGCAGGTGGGACTCGCGCTGCTGGACGCAAGCGAGGTGCGTCCAGGTCCTCCTCCACCAGAACCAGCTCCTGGGAGCGTCCCGAAGGTTGGGGAGTAGGGAGTCAGGCGCAAAGACGAGAAACAAGCTCCTCCACCCCCCCCTTCGCCCAAGCCTCAACGCAAGGACAGCGGGGCTAGCCGAAGGGGGAAGGGTAAGTGACAGTCCTTGCCCGGTTCCACCGGGCCCACAGCTGATTACCCCGTCACGGCCACTTGGCCGGTATCATGCGGGGTCAGCTTCCCACTTGGGAAAAAGAACTGGCGCTCATCTTGCCCCCATGGACAGAGTCGAGGATGGCTCCACAGGGGCACAGAGACAAAAAGAGACGCTAAAGACAATGAATACGGTTCAGAGTGCTTTGTGTCCCGACTATGTGTGTACAAAATGCGCCTCATGTGTGTGGAATAAATCTATTGCCAAATACACTGTCCTCAAATGTATTCCATGAGCCCTCAGTGTTCGTTATGTCCCCTAAAGAGAAAGGACGACATTCCAAACACTGTAGGGACAGATCCTGTGCATGTAATGAACAAGATGAATCAAATGCAGGTAGAGAAACCAATTGCTATGAATCAAATGTCTCAAATGCATTGTGTAAAACAGGGGCTTTCTGTAAACGAAAATATTCTAACTGCGACACAGCAGTTCCTTCTTCCGTCCGGCAGATGGCTGCAAAGCACCACTGTGGAACGGTGGAAGGGCAAGATGGCCGCCTCCCTCACCCTCCCCAACATGGTGGAGGAGGGGCGGAAGTTTACGTCACAGAAAGCCCCAGTGTTACACCGGCGAAACTCCCCTGGGGGAACGAATGTTTCGTTCCGGGTAACGTCACCACGCAAGATGGCCGCCTCCCTCGACCTACCCAAGATGGCGGACGAGGTAAGGCGGACGTCGTCACATCAGAGAGCCCCGGTGTTACACCATCGACACTTCCCAGGTGCGGAGTGAGTTTCGTTCCGGGTAACTACAACACCGCGGAGGGGTTCCGATGTTACGTCATTTGGAGCGACGGCGTCCCCGGTTCCCATGGGAACGGGCTCGCACTCCAGGACGGTGTCGCCATTAGCCCAGCTAGTGCTAACGAGCAATGCTACAGGGCGGATGTCGACGTTGGGCAAGACTCCCGTGCTGCGTCACGGGCCTTCCCCACTTCCGGTGAACAGACAGACGCTACCGCTGCTGCCCCTCGTGGACGCCTCCTCGATGATCGTTGCGATCAGTCCGAAGGCGTCTCGGGTTCCCATGGGAACGGGCACGAGCTCCACGGAGCAGGTGATGTCAGCAGCCCCCACCAACCCCTCGAATCCTCTGGCTCGATGCTTTTCTCAATGGAAAGCTTGCAAACCAAATCCTTGGGTGCTTTGCACCGTGCTGAAAGGCTACAGGTTGCAATTCTCGGCGAAACCTCCGTTAACAACCAAAGTGGTGTTCTTTCGTGCGTCAGGCCAAGCGGCCATAACGCTGAGGGAGGAGGTTTTGTCTCTACTGAGCAAGGGTGCGATCAGAGAATTATCCCCGGATCAGAACCCGCTGGGTTATTATTCGGAATACGAAGGCAAAGTGTACGAGTACACAGTGCTACCGTTTGGCATGTCACTGAGCCCCCGGGTTTTCGTGAAATGCACGGAGGCGGCGATAGCTCCGCTGCGGCAGCAGGGTCTTCGTCTGGCGACGTACATAGACGACTGGCTGCTGGCAGCGGACTCGAGGGAAGAGGTGGCACGGCACACAGCGTTGGCCATTGCGCACCTACAGTCCCTGGGGTTCACAATCAACGCTCGGAAGAGCGTTTTGATTCCGTCCCAACAAACCACGTTCGTGGGAATCTCACTGGATTCGACCACGATGGTGGCGCGCCTGTCTCAGGACAGGACAGCCGGCTTTCTGGCATGTGTACGCTCCTTACGCCTGGGGCGTCGGGTCACGTACAGAACGTGCATGCAGGCTGCGGGTCTCATGGCCTCGGCCATACACCTGATCCGGTTGGGCAGATTCTACGCGAGACCTTTTCAGAGATGGATGCGGGCTCTGGGGATCCCGCACTCCATGGGCTCTCGGAAAGTGGTAGTCTCACCACGGTGTGTGGTGTCACTCGAGCCGTGGACACACGCGACCTTCTTGTCCGAAGGGGTCAAGATAGGCGCAGTAGTGTCACAGAAGGTGATTACCACGGACGCCAGCCTCTCAGGCTGTCCACGAAGGCTACTCAGCCAGGGGGATGTGGGACTCTGAACTGAGGGAGGCCCACATAAACTACCTGGAGCTGTTGGCGGTCTTCTTCGCTCTCAAGCACTTCGAGAGCCGCATTGTGGGGTGTCATGTCCAGGTCAGAACGGACAATACCACAACGATGGGTTATGTCAACAAACAAGGAGGCTTGGGTTCCCTTGTGTTGGACAAACTAGCGCGCGAGCTGACGCTCTGGAGCGTGCAACGCTTGGCGTCGCTACGCGCCACCCATGTGCCGGGCCTCCTGAACAGCGGGGCGGACCTGCTGTCCAGAGGGGGGCTCCGTTACGGAGAATGGTCGCTTTGCCCGGAGGCTGTGGACCTGATCTGGGCCCGGTTGGCCGGGCTCAGGTCGACTTGTTTGCATCCAGAGAGAACGCGAAATGCTCACGGTTCTTCTCGGTGAGGGACAGGGACCTGTCCTTGGGAGTAGACACTCTGGCCCACAGGTGGCCGAGCGGACTACTATATGCCTTCCCGCCCCTGGAACTGATCCCTCCGACGTTGGAGAAGATCAGAACCCAGGGCGGGACAGTTCTGCTGGTGGTGCCAGCATGGGGCACGTGGAGGACGGATATCTCTCCTCTCCTCTACGCCGAGCCGTGGCCTCTCCCTCTGTTCAGAGACCTTCTGAGACAGGGAGGGAACAAGGTTTTTCACGAGGACCTCCAGGGGCTAGAGCCGAAGGGGGAAGGGTAAGTGACAGTCCTTGCCCGGTTCCACCGGGCCCACAGCTGATTACCCCGTCACGGCCACTTGGCCGGTATCATGCGGGGTCAGCTTCCCACTTGGGAAAAAGAACTGGCGCTCATCTTGCCCCCATGGACAGAGTCGAGGATGGCTCCACAGGGGCACAGAGACAAAAAGAGACGCTAAAGACAATGAATACGGTTCAGAGTGCTTTGTGCTGAAAGGCTACAGGTTGCAATTCTCTGCGAAACCTCCGTTAACAACCAAAGTGGTGTTCTTTCGTGCGTCAGGCCAAGCGGCCATAACGCTGAGGGAGGAGGTTTTGTCTCTACTGAGCAAGGGTGCGATCAGAGAATTATCCCCGGATCAGAACCCGCTGGGTTATTATTCGGAATACGAAGGCAAAGTGTACGAGTACACAGTGCTACCGTTTGGCATGTCACTGAGCCCCCGGGTTTTCGTGAAATGCACGGAGGCGGCGATAGCTCCGCTGCGGCAGCAGGGTCTTCGTCTGGCGACGTACATAGACGACTGGCTGCTGGCAGCGGACTCGAGGGAAGAGGTGGCACGGCACACAGCGTTGGCCATTGCACACCTACAGTCCCTGGGGTTCACAATCAACGCTCGGAAGAGCGTTTTGATTCCGTCCCAACAAACCACGTTCGTGGGAATCTCACTGGATTCGACCACGATGGTGGCGCGCCTGTCTCAGGACAGGACAGCCGGCTTTCTGGCATGTGTACGCTCCTTACGCCTGGGGCGTCGGGTCACGTACAGAACGTGCATGCAGGCTGCGGGTCTCATGGCCTCGGCCATACACCTGATCCGGTTGGGCAGATTCTACGCGAGACCTTTTCAGAGATGGATGCGGGCTCTGGGGATCCCGCACTCCATGGGCTCTCGGAAAGTGGTAGTCTCACCACGGTGTGTGGTGTCACTCGAGCCGTGGACACACGCGACCTTCTTGTCCGAAGGGGTCAAGATAGGCGCAGTAGTGTCACAGAAGGTGATTACAACGGACGCCAGCCTCTCAGGCTGTCCATGAAGGCTACTCAGCCAGGGGGATGTGGGACTCTGAACTGAGGGAGGCCCACATAAACTACCTGGAGCTGTTGGCGGTCTTCTTCGCTCTCAAGCACTTCGAGAGCCGCATTGTGGGGTGTCATGTCCAGGTCAGAACGGACAATACCACAACGATGGGTTATGTCAACAAACAAGGAGGCTTGGGTTCCCTTGTGTTGGACAAACTAGCGCGCGAGCTGACGCTCTGGAGCGTGCAACGCTTGGCGTCGCTACGCGCCACCCATGTGCCGGGCCTCCTGAACAGCGGGGCGGACCTGCTGTCCAGAGGGGGGCTCCGTTACGGAGAATGGTCGCTTTGCCCGGAGGCTGTGGACCTGATCTGGGCCCGGTTGGCCGGGCTCAGGTCGACTTGTTTGCATCCAGAGAGAACGCGAAATGCTCACGGTTCTTCTCGGTGAGGGACAGGGACCTGTCCTTGGGAGTAGACACTCTGGCCCACAGGTGGCCGAGCGGACTACTATATGCCTTCCCGCCCCTGGAACTGATCCCTCCGACGTTGGAGAAGATCAGAACCCAGGGCGGGACAGTTCTGCTGGTGGTGCCAGCATGGGGCACGTGGAGGACGGATATCTCTCCTCTCCTCTACGCCGAGCCGTGGCCTCTCCCTCTGTTCAGAGACCTTCTGAGACAGGGAGGGAACAAGGTTTTTCACGAGGACCTCCAGGGGCTAGACCTATGGGTCTACCCCGTGAAAGGACGAGTCTGAACTCGCAGGGACTGCCCCCTAACGTGGTGGCCACCATACAGGGGGCTAGAGCAGATTCTACCAGGCGTCAGTACGACATCAGGTGGAACATGTTTGAGTCCTGGTGCCTGGATCAGTCACCTTCGGTGGTGGCTTTCCAGGCTCCTGTGAGGAGCATCCTGGTTTACCTACAGGACAGGTTGGACCAGGATTTGTCTTTCTCTACCATGAAGGTGTACCTGGTGGCCATTTCCGCTTGCCACGATGGGTTCGAGGGCAAGTCGGTGGGCCAGCACTCGCTAGTGCAACGGTTTATGGCCGGTGCTAAGCGGGCTAGGCCGGTCAACAGACCTTTGTTCCCGAAGTGGGACCTGGCAGTGGTGCTGGAGGCACTGTGCCGGCCCCCTTTTGAGCCTTTTGAAACCGTGGACCTGAGGATCATGAGTCTCAAGACGGTGCTCCTGGTGGCCCTATGTACGGCTAAACGTGTCGGTGACATGCAGGCGCTCTCGCTGAGCCAGGACTGCATGTGGTTCTCAGACGACGGCAAGAGGGTTTTGCTGAAACCCAACTTGACGTTTGTGTCTAAAACCGGCGTGGTAGCTAGGGCCCCGGTGGAACTAGGGGCTTTCCATCCACCGCCGTTCACTTCGGCGGAGGATAAGCGGTTGCACTGTCTCTGTCCGGTAAGAGGGGTCAGAGGAAGGCGGTGGCTAAACCGACTCTGTCCAAATTAGGCATGTAACGATTCACTCAACTCACGATACGATTCGAATCACGATTCGAGGTTCACGATACGATTTCTCACGATTTTCTCACGATTTTCTTAGCACATTTATTTTCCAGAAAAATTACTGAAAAACCTTGATTATTTATTTTACAAAAATCATGTATGTTTTAAAAACTATATTTTCTCTTATCCTCTTTTTAATATATGAAATTAAATAAAGCCTTTTTATTCATGAGGTACATGCATTAACTGACACATTAAGACATGTTATTTGTAAAATAATAACTTTAAATATATAAGTCTATAAATAATAAACCTAAATAAATAAATGCATTTTGAAACATATATCCCAGATGAAATAAATGATAAAGAAAACCTCTTCAAATAAACAAACTAAGGCTTTGCCTTGGGATTTACAAGTTATTTTTAATCTATGCTACATTCTCAGCATTCTGTATTTAACAACACATTTATGTAATAAGGGAAACTGTTTTAAACTGCTCCAAATGAGATTAGATAATCATTCATTGATTAGTAGTATCAATGAAATTCGCTATATATCTGAAAGACAGTGTTGAAAGGAGTTCGACGTTGTCAGCAGTCTGATACAATTGTTAAATTATTATTATTCATATAGATTATTATTCATTGTACTCTGCAGCGGCAGCCGCACCGAGGCGCTCCAGAATTAGCCGTTTTCATTAGAAGCCTATCAGTTGTATGTTTCCTACAGAGTTTAAATCAGACAGGCTAACAACAGCTAACAATATTGTCAGATGGGGGAGGGGGTAAACGGTATAGTTTGGGCTTTTCATCAATCAAATAAACATGTTTACATGCGACGCACATTTCCCTCTTTATGCAGTGCGATCGCCTAGTTGTTTAGATTTCATAGCCTGAGAGGACGTGAACCCCTCTCTGCCGTTCATAGCCTGCCGTTGAGTGAGTGAAGAAGAGACCGACGGAGAAAGCTATGGTGGCCCTGAGGGGACAAAATAGTAGGCGGATAACAAGGAATTGAGTCTGACTCGATTGCGCCCTCTGCTGGTTGCATCGCGATGTCATATTTTATTGCATCGATTTAAATCGTCACCACTTTGAATCGATTTAAATCGATATACGATAAATCGTTACATGCCTAGTCCAAATGGATCGTGGAAGCGATTCGGTTGGCCTATGAGAGTGGTGGGTCTGTCGTCCCGGTGGGACTGAGGGCCCACTCTACTCGGGGTGTTGCCGCATCTTGGGCCCTTTACGGCGGCGAACTGGTCGTCTCCTTCGACATTTGCGGCCTTTTACAGCCTTGACGTGGCGGCATCTGAGATGGCGCACACAGTCTTGGGTGTAGCGGCTGGTTCAAGCCAGGGGAATGCAGAGCGTGCCTAGGGGCATGCTTTCTCCCCGCTTAAGCGGCTTCTTCAGCCTCCCCTGGACCGGCTAGGCTAGGTCCTGGGGAGAGGAGGCCCTGGTTTCTCTTGTTACTAGTGGGTGGACTGGGGTCTAACCTTCCTAGTTTCATGAGACAGGACTTTGGTCTGTCAGGGCCTTGCCTTTTAATCCTTTCCGCGTCCTGACCCGAGGGGTCAAGGGCGCCTGGGGGCCATGGTCTTGCCAAGGTCGAGACCTGAGGCCTTGGGCGAGCGGATGGGTAGGGTTGTGGACTGGGGCTCCCCCAGGGGGCGTGTATGTGTCCCATAGTAAGCATACTGCTGAAAGGTACGCTATAATAACTAGGGGTTACGTATGTAACCCCAGTTTTATTAGTACCGTAAGCAGTATGCTTACGTAAAACCCCTTCTGTGCGCGTTGTGGCGTGCAGAGTGAAGGTTTTTAGAGGGAGTGCCCAAGTGACGCGAGGGTATTTATACCCTTCCGGGTTACCGGTGCCGCGTAACATGACCCTATCCAATAGGAATTGTAACCGGGAGCGTGTTGTGCTCTGCGCATCGCCAGGGGGCGATGATATCCCATAGTAAGCATACTGCTTACGGTACTAATAAAACTGGGGTTACATACGTAACCCCTAGTTTTCAAATAAATGTAGTGGAGTAAAAGTACAATATTTGCCTCTGACATGTAGTGGAGTAGAAGTAAAAGTACTGAAAATTGGAAATACTCCAGTAAAGTAAAAAATACCTCAAAATTGTTCTCAAGTACAGTACTTGAGTAAATGTACCGAGTTACTTTACACCACTTTTTATACTCAGGAAAGACACAGGGCAGCACACCAATGGAAACAGTACCTACTGTACAACACCCACCACTATGTAGAAGTAATGCAAATTACAGAAAGACTGCAAACAAGCTGGACCAGGGCCGGACTGGGACCAAAATTCAGCCCTGGCATTTTGGTCCGGACCGGCCCACCACCCCCCGGACCGTTTTGTCAACGGGGGGGGGGGGGGGGGGGGGGGGGGTGCGTTTCACTGTTTCAGCCTTGCACATGAACTCTGCAGCCGCACTGAGGCCCCTGCTGGAAAGCATCCCAGCCCAAACATTAATGTAACTAATAATTGGACCACGCGACCCTGAAATGACCGTAATAATCCTAAAATGGGAGCGAAAATATTTGATTTAAAAAAAAAAATTTTGGGTGGCCCAGCGGCCCACTGGCCCGCGGCCCACCGGGCATTTGCCCGGTACGCCAAATGGCCAGTCCACCCCTGAGCTGGACAATGATGTATGTGAAACAGGAAATAAAAAAGAATGGGAAAAAAACTCCTGGACAAAAACAGAGCTGTGTTTTGCTCTGACACTTACCTGGAAGCCCTCTTCAACTGTACTCAGCCAATGAAATGTGTTGTTGGTGCCAGAGTCCTTCAGCCAAGGTTTTACTGGAACCTGTAATTTTGTTATTATCCAGGTAAGAGATCATTGTACAGTGAGCCGGTCATTATTATAAAATAACCACTGTGGTTTATTCAAATTAACCCTGACTGCCTCCTGAAGGGGTTTATTTTCCAACAATAACCTGCTCATTGTACATGATCCTGCTTATTATAGGGCTATCAATCATTTTGCATGACAATGGTTTCATTTTTCATTTTGCATAGCAATGTAAAAAGTGGCAGAACAATGTTCTGTTATTCAGAAATAACAGGTGGAATTCCTTGAATGACCTATCAGAATAGAGTAGTGTCAACAAAGCCATGTAATTGTAGTCATCGCAGTCAAGGCAAGACAGTACAATACAATAATACAATATTATCTCAAGTTGCAACAAAATACTAAGAATTATATTGGTCAAAATTCTGTGCGTATATTTGCTGATATCTGCATGGGAATACCTGAGGCTGGTGTGGAGATAGGCAGGTCTTAGGTTGTGCTTCTGTGAAGTCACAGTAAACCAGAAGGGCATCTGCTTGGCTACCCTGGTTAGGATCAATGTAATACCTCCCTAAAAACAAAAGAAAACAGTCAGGAACCGGATTGTCTACTTAGCTGATACATTCTGGAGGATAATATAAATATTTGACATTTCTACAGTGCCATATTATGTTGTGAAAAAGGGAGAGGGTGAGTGGAGCCGACCATCGTTCTCAGAGCAGAACAGAGAGGCCTGTATTTGAAGCAACATTCAGTATACCACTTCCTGCCATAAACAAGTCACATCTAGAAAAGAAAAGGCAGTGTCACCAAAGCCTGATTGCACTCATCATCTACGAACAGCAGACCACTATTAACTGTGCATGTTCCATATCCCAATATTACTAGTTATGTGTAAATGGTGACATATCCTCTTCTATTTATCATAGACCACAAAGGAAACCTACCATTTCCTCCCATGCCGGCCCCATGGCCTCTGTGTCAAAGTACTTACACTATCTGTCCTAGGCTATATCCGCAACAAAAACAAGTTGCGAAAAGTATCATTTTTTGCAAATGAGCAGCAACAGAGTTCTAATCATAGGGCAGATAATATTATGTGTTCACCTATTAGAACCACCAGAGACGGATACTGAATGTCGGCACTTATCCTATCCACCTGTGAGCTCTGCTGTCCTGGAGCTCACACTGGAGCACGACTTATTAATTAAACTGTCTTTAGAAAATACAAACATACATCTCCACGATTAATATAGCAAAGACTATGTACATATAACCTAAAATATAGACGTTACAGAACTGTATGTCAAATGCACACAGTGGTGAAAATATTATTACGGGAAACGTCACTTTCACAAAAAGTAAATTGTGTTTATTCATACAGTAGGTGAAATAGAACATATGCATGTATACATAGGGTATACATGTAATATGTAACTACTATCAAAATGATGCGCTCCCTGATACTGCATGGAATATCCCAAATATTTTAACAAACTATAAAAATAGCTGCTGTAGATGTGAAATTAATCATTGATGTCTATAATGCAATCAGATTTGTTTTGTTGTTGTATTACAGCATATACTGTAGGTGAATTATAGAGTGCTTCCAAAAAAGCTGCCATTATTCTTCAACACTCCAATTCCTCAAAACTAAGTAAGCAACACCCACAAGCAGCTAGTGGCTTACTTACAAACACCCACAAAATGTCCTGCTAGCTGCACCCTTTGAATCGATAGACATTGACATCCTTACAGCCCTGCACTTGCACTAGTGGAGATACAAATGTAAGATTATTGTTAGTGCCACTTTTTCTAGATTTTGTGATATTTTGTGTGCAAGGGGAAATGTTGGCCTAAGGGTGATTCTAAGCTCACAAAAAATGAGTAGGGTTAATCCCATGGTGCACATCAAATTCCATGGCAACCAAGCCAGTAGTTTTTGAGATAATGTTTGTGACCAAAGTGGTGAACAGACAGCCATCCTTAGAGCCCCACCGCCAGTGGGGCTAAAAACGCCTGTACAGAATGCAACTATGATCTGTGATATTCTAACCATTAGGGGAGTTGGGGTGTGCTAGCCAGAGTTCCAGGCAGGTGGTGGCTGGGTGTTCCTTGGTGCCATCTGGTGGATCCAGGAACCAGCGCAGGTCTCTCTGGAGGGAGTCCAGTAGAGTTTGGACCAAGAAGTAATTAGGCTTGTCTGCCATATACATCAAGTCCTTAGAAAACAGATGAAAAATAATTTAGAACGATTATTTCCCTACAGCCTACCGGTAATCTAAAACACATTTGAGGTGGCCGTGTGGGTTTTCATTCTTTCCTTTTTTGCAATTTTCAAAAAATGAGTCAGAATGTAGAGGTTATGTGTCTTGCTCAAGGACACATAGCTGTTGATGGACATGCCTGTTGCTTAAGAATTGAAGTTGAACCTTTGAACTTACAGTCATAGAACAGCAAGGCAACATAGCAAGGCAACCATGCCACCTTCTTAGCACAAACACTTACCTTCAGCTGAGTTAGAGTGATGTTCAGCGAGTCCCCGCGAGGCCCAGGTAGACCAGGAGGACCCTGAAACAAACAAATACAATATCATTTGTCATCACAATAATCTCCAAGATATCAGGCCAGAAGAAAAATAAATTTATATAAAATTACAAAAAAAGTAATACAAATTTGTATTCATTCATTCTTATTTTCCATTTCACTCCAATGCAAGTCAGCGTGTCATACTGTTGTGAATTAACCGCATTGTAAATGGAGTGATCTGGCTCATTTCAATGTATTGGTTAGCGTTTGAAAAGATTCATGTAAAACTGCATTGCAAATATGAGGACATTTGTACAGTACTCACAGGTAAGCCTTTCTCTCCGAGATGACCTGGTTGCCCAGGAAAACCTTTAAGACCCTGATAAAAAATTTTTATTTTAATGAGTGAACAAACTAAGTAGGCAACGAGTCTGCAGAGTTAATTAAACTCTGTGTTATTAGGATAGTTGTAGGCATTTTAGTTTAGTTTCTCTGATACTCACCTTCTGTCCAAACAAACCCTGTGGGGAGAAAAGAAAGACAGCTATTGGCTTGATTCAGTGTACAATAGCTTTCTATGTCATCATGTGTAGCACCAGTCCTAAGAGGAGACTTACAGGCAGCCCTGGTAGGCCTGGACCTCCCCACGGTCCTGGTGGTCCGATATCCCCCTGAGGACACAATCAATTCTATGATCAGTAAGCCGCTTTATACCTTATTGACACACTGCACAGCCAGCCAGGGAGTTAGAATAACTGAGCAACAACATAAAGTAGGTGTAAATATACAGTACTCAAGAGATACACACTTCTAGAGGTGGTTAGAGAAGCATTTGAACAAAGTGGACATTGTTTCGAGAAATCTATTCACCTGCTCTCCCTTTGGTCCAGCTCTGCCTGGCTCTCCCACAGGGCGTCGTATCCCCTGAAAAAGGAAATATTTCAAAGACTCTCCGCAAAGTATGAGAACATCATGTTCTTCATGACCATCACTGAATGTCAAATGTAGCAGAGTAGTCCAGTCTGAAGCCAGACTCCTCCTAATATACTGTATTCGCCTTGGGAGGTTCTCCTTTGAATAAGCGGTATAGATGTTTGGTTTTCCACACGGAAGACCGGGGTTCGAATCCAGGTGTTACTCTCAGAGTTATCATACTGCGAGCTTACTGTATGTCTGTTAGCTAATTCATGGAGCGTACTGTAGTTATCAGGTGTTATCCAATGTTAACCCTTCATGGACCAATAGTTTAATTGCTTTAAAAGGAATCAGACAAGATTTTTTTGTCAAAATTAAGAAAATGCCTAATCTCTGTGTGATTGTGGGATGTTGCAATAATAGTGATGAAGAGCATGTAGCTCGATACGTCATGCAGACACTTGTGGGTGCAATTAAAGATCACTTTTCAACTCGAGCCGATTCCTTCCTTTTGTAAGTCGTGTATTCTGGTCAGCACCTGCCTAAGTTGGGTTTGAATGTGCGTGTTCCCTCTTCTCATCAGTGTAGGGATAATAGTAACATGAAGAAAAGGTGATACGATCACAGTGTCCTTTGTTTACACTCCTCCAACATGGTGGCTTTCCACACATACCCATTAGTCATCACTCTTCAAAAAACATTTAACCACTTTCACCTTGCATTCCCTAGTTTTAAAAAAATTCAAAAAAAATGTCCAAAATGGAGAAAATCTACAAGCTTGATATTTTCACTATTTGTCATAAGACAAAGTATATATGGCTTAAGTGGTTATGGATAGCCTTACAGTAACTTATATTGGAAAGGAACAATCATGATCAATGTGTCTGATTTGGAGATGTGACTTGTGATAGAAGTACCTTTAACCCTTCTCCGCCAGGAGGGCCAGTCAGACCAGGCATTCCGTCCTCCCCCTGCACATTTGGAGTAGAGAAATTACTCTAATAACCAAGATATATTTACAATCAATGCCTAATGGGAATTCCTTAATGGGAGTCAGTCTAGAGACTTGCCTTCAGGCCCGGAAGACCTATTTCACCCGTTGCTCCACGTGTTCCAGCTTCACCCTTCAAAGAGAGAGAGAGACTTATAAGTACTGCAAACTGGTACACAATAGTGTATAAGTCCTCAGTGTAAAACGGTACCAAATAGACTCTGACCCACATTAACTTTCAGAGTTACAAATGGATTAATTAGCATTGAGGATTTTACTGAATACATTATTTGCTATGCACCCTTTTGTCACAGAATGAGGACACATTCGTCCCAAAAACTGATGACACTGATGAGACTAAAATATCTTACATAAAGACCCTGTCTTCCTGGAAGGCCGACTGGACCAAAATCTCCCGTCTTCCCCTGTAGGCCAGAAACAAGTGAAACCTTCGTTAAATGCGATACCTCTCTTGACCTTCAGCTCATTCTCAAAACATTGAACTGGTATTAAAGGTCAAATGCAACGCTGGTAATGGCTGGTGGGTAACCAAGTCAGATTTTCTGATTGTCAAACGCCGGAACTGACCTTTTCTCCCCGTGTTCCTCTTAAGCCCCTACTTCCAGCTTTTCCTCGTTTACCCTTTGTGTGGGAACAAAACACAGATTTGAAGTTAAGTTCAGACTCACATCGCATTTATAATCAGTTCAAATTGCAAGCTACTGCATGTAATCCTACCCTCTTTCCAACATGTCCATTCTTCCCTGGGCTTCCACTTTCAGCGTCATCTCCCTGGAAAGTGATTCAGTGATATATAATGTTAAACACTGAACGCATCTGGATAAATCCTACACACATTTAATTGTTTCTACATGTGCTGAGATCTAAAGTATGATACCCATTTAAAAAAAATATGTATACTAGATCCACACGTACATGGTCATCAGTCTGAAAAGCTGTTATATTTTATAAGAGATTATACTAAAATAGCAAAACATAGCAGATTTACAAGCTCACATTGAAAATAGCTGATGTGACGCATTGGGAGCTTGTTATGGACCACAATGGAAACAAGCCCCCGGGGCTTTTTGCGTTATCCTTTTCGCATAACCTTTAACTGTACTACCTGTACTGTTCCCAAACTGGTTAGTTAAATATTCAATCAAACAATCAAGATCTGCTATTTAAGATGTGTGACACCATTGTACGATAAAGTATCAAATAGAGCAGTGGTTCGCAACCTTTTCAGGCGTGACCCCCCAAAATAATCATATTTAAACTGGGGACCCCCCACCCTGACTAGCACTTGGAATGTAGTAGTTGAGGCATTCCATTTTGATTGACTCGGTTCCACAGATAAATACTGTGAAAATAGCAGATCTACAAGCTCTCAAGTGAGCTTGTAGATCGGCTATTTTAATTTTATTTGCCTCGTTCTGATATAATTTCACAACTTGGCCAATGTTTGACCAGTTTTTATAGTATAGTTTGTTGATTACTTTTGATGCTGTAGTGGTTAAAAAAAAGTATATACTTTAAAAGTTCTTAAATTGTCCTCTCACTGTCATCCGGGGACCCCCCCAAAAAAAACAAATCATGTGGGGACCCGGATCCCGACCCACAGGTTGAGAACCACTGAAATAGGGCATATAATTGGTTAATTTCTAAATGAACAAATGGACAGAGAAGTCCGATGTGACCTTTTGACCTTTCAGCCCTTGTCTTCCAGGTATACCAGGTTCCCCTCCTGGCCCCTGAAAAGAACAGGTAAAGTATGGTGTGTCTTTTGTTTCACAGTGTTCACAACACACTTAATGACAAAAGTCTGGTGTGTGTGTGTGTGTGTGTGTGTGTGTGTGTACAGTCATGCAACACTGACCTGTGGTCCTGGAGGGCCAGGGGTTCCTGTGAGTCCTACCTCACCTGCCAGGCCCTAAATGCAGAGATAGGAACAGTCATAAGCTGAGATAAACAGAGATATGCCTCATGGCATGTTCTACTTAGCCAGAATCAATGTAAAATGTAGGTCATATAGGCAACAGCCTGGATATGTTTGTTAAGGGTGATACCGACAGAAATATAAATTCATATGAACATGTGTTTTATTTTGTAATTCATTTAACAGCATTTTTTTAAATTAATGTATATTATGACGGCCCAATGGCCTAAGGCGGTACAGGGCATCAATAATGTCCAGGGTGCTGATCTTACTTCTAACCCGTCCAGACCTTTAGGTCCTTCGTCACCTGGTAGACCTTCGGGACCCTGGAAACAGAAAGTGGAACTTTAAAAAAATCTATTCAATTTCATCACTTGCCACCATTTTAAAACATGGATAACAAAACTCTATAACCTGCACCTGAGTAAAACACCACTCTACACATGGCATTGTCAACCTAATGTACCCATAAATCATTTAACACAGTCTTATTCGTTCTCACCAGCCCGCCTAGCTCCCCCTTTCCTCCTGTATCTCCCCTGGGACCATCAGTTCCAGAAAAACCCTTTGGACCAGTGTCACCTTCTCGTCCCCTGGCTCCTGCTGACCCCTGGGAAAAGGACAGTTAATTCAACACTTGTACAGTATAGGTCCAGCATTGTAACGGCATGTCTCTTGAATAATCATTGAATCATCATTTATCGTAATCACATTGTTAAACACATTTACAGTACTCCTGGAAACTACCCAGTACAAACACTGAATGACTCAACTAGTGCAAATTGTGAGTGCCTTGTTCAAGGGCACTTTCAATGGTGGTTTCTGAGGGAGGCAAGAGCATTCTTTTTTCACATTCAGGGATTCAAACCAGTGACTTATGTCGTCACAAACTTGTGTCTCTGACCTTCAGGCTCCCACCATCCCTGTTGCTTTGATGATGACATCTTCAATGTACTCATCAGTGTTGCAATGACTGGTATATATATATCGTCGGTGTCCAGGACGAACCAGCTAACCCCATTTTCATCTTTTTTTTTTTTTTTCATAAATCAAATCTATTGAACACCCTTTACGTCTGTGTAAAAAATCTAAACATTTGAACCAATGAAAAGTATTAAAAAGCGCCTCTGACGAAAACTCCCAACTCCATTGGATCCTCAAACTGTCCGTCAAAAAAAAAAAACTCCCCCCTCCCCTCTCCAGCGCTGCCTTTTAACAGCATGAGTAGAGCGCGCTGCGCAGCGAGCCAGGAGGAGGAGCACGACGTAAAGCTCCCCGTAGTCTTTTAAAACTATACAGTGTACCTGTTTATCAAACTTAGCACTGACGCTAATGTTATGAAAACAAGTAATTATATTTCTAAAATCTATTAACTGTTTAATGAGGAGAGCAATATGACAAGAAGAAAGGCGTTTGTAACATTTCTGCCACGCTAGTTCTACTACCTCTTTGCAGAAGTTATTGTAATATTTAAAGTCCTGTTTATTATTGTAGGCCTATATAATAAGTGTCATGAAGCATCAGGGCATTGATTCACACGTTGTTGTGATGCATTGTGAGCTTGGAGATCCATTGTTAGCTTTTGGGAATTTTTACCCTTTTGAAACCTCTCCCTCAGCAGCGAGTGGAGCTATTGTTGTTTGGACAACAACTCCATTTCAGCTTGATTTCTGCTCGTCTGAAACTACTAACTCCACTCGCGCTGGGTAAAGTGTTGATTTACCCGCGATTTGGGTAAAGTGTTGATAATATAATGACACATGCAAGTATCTGACAATATATAAAGTCACTATACCAACTTTGATGAGGCAGTATTGCTTTGTTTTAAAAATATAAGGTTTTCTTCATTTCCTGAAAAACTTATATTTTGTTTTTTTGTTTCCTGAACAATGAGCGTTTTGGAGTTAGCAGGTTCAGGCTGGACAGCAGAGATATATATATATAAGTTTAAAGTGCTCATGTGGCCTAATAGTCGCTTATTTTGGGCTTGTTTTCCTAGACCTGACTGCTTATTTCTCTCACAAATTCTGGCAACACTAGTACTCACCTTTGGTCCAGGTTTTCCCAAGTCACCTTTGAATCCTCTGCTCCCTGCGACCCCCTGCCCACAGAGAGAGTATGTGATAAATCATACATAAATGGACACAAATGAAACAGATTCTGTCAATACATAAATATATATGTTATTTTAATAACTTCTTTCATCATACAATGAGAGTGAATTTAATTACTAGTTGTGGTTTGCTGTGGTTTACCTTAAGACCTGGTTCTCCAGGGATTCCAGTCAAACCATCATGGCCTCCTTCTCCCTGGAGAAAAGACAAGTCTTAGTTACTCATTTACACTGACATGATATCACTGCATTTTATCACAGGATTCCGTTATTGGTGTTGGCTCAAATGGATCCTTATAAAATACATCCTTTTTTCTATTTTCCTCTACTCCCCAATTTAGTCATTGCCAATTCACCCCATGTGTATGCACCCCATGTGTATAGTCACTGCCAACCCCTACTGGATGTAGAAAACCACATCTCCTCCGATACACATAGAGACACCAGCCGCTTCTTTTCACCTGACAGTGAGGACTTTCACTAGCCTCGTAAACCACCCCCCATACGGAAATCCCATTTGCACCTCCTGAAATCAAATGCAAATGCAATTTCCGGAGGGGGGGGGGGGTGGTTTACGAGGCTAGACTTTCACCAAGAGGGCGTATCACGTGTGGAGGAACACGTTATCCCTCCCATCTCTGCACCCTGCTGAACAGGTGCCCCCACCAAACTGTAGGAGTCGCTAGTGCAGTGACAGCACGCTGGGCGAGACCTAGCTGCTACTGAGAGAGTGCCTAACCGGAAGTACCGCCCAAGGAAGTTACGTTGACGCTTTGCAGAGCCGTTTACATTCTCCGTGCATTAAACCTGTGTTGTGATTGGTCTAAAAAGACAGCTTCCAGGGAAAGTCCCGTCCTATAGACACGCTCTGCATTAGGTCGTTACCGTGCTTTTCTCCTCTGACATGAGAAAAGGCTGGGAATGAGGCTAAGTGACAGAACGCACTCACCTGCCGGTTTCCCACATGCAAACACGGCCAAGGCCAAATGTGTGTTTTTGGAGCATGTGGCCAAGCCGGAGGCACCATGGTGGAATACAATTTGAGTCTACACAGTGGTTGGCAGGAAATTTATCCCTGCACCATCCAGGCGCCCCCTCCCTATGCCATACATAAACTAAACTGTAGCGCACACTGTATGGTGCAGGTACAGTGACACTTCAAAACGATAGACTACATATCACTCTACATACAAGATAACAAAAAGTCAAGTTTTATGGAATTGAGAAAATCTGCCATATTTTGTATGTATGTAATTCTGAAAGACTATCATGAAAGTGGAATATGTTTTATTGCCGCTAGTGTCACGAAACATGCTCTACAATAACTATTAAAAAGGAGCATTCAATGATGAGTAAAATCATAACAGATCCCCTAAAACCATTTCTGTGATAGCAGTGCTATGCAGAATATAGTCTCACTGAAATGATTTACCTTCTGTCCTGGTTTCCCATTAATCCCTAGCATCCCAAAAAGGCCTGGAAACCCCTGGGGAAAAAGACAGAAGTTCAAAGCCATACATTTATGAGATTTTTTTTTTATCCCAGAGGCGTATTCTGGTAATTACAGTAGCCAGCAACAGAAACAACAGAGAGATGAATAATATTCAACTCTCATGATTGATGAATACGGAATAGAATTTGTAATAGTGCAATATTTATATACATTCAACAGCAAATTCTTACCCGTAGTCCCATCAAACCTGATGGTCCAACTTTCCCCCTCAAGCCCCCTTGGCCCTGTGGAAATAATCAGAGCTTAAGTCACTCAGTAGAATACTGTAGGGGTGAGAAGAAGACGCATTATGGGTAACTAACTCACCATCAGTCCAGCATAACCCTTCTCTCCGTTTGAACCTCTTTGTCCTTGTTTGCCCTGTAATCCAGGGGGGCCCTCAAACCCCGAAACTCCAAGATTTCCTACATCTCCCTTGAAATCAGATTAGTAAACGTTAAAAATGTGTGGATATTAGTACGAAATGATGCCCCAAAGGCGTAGCACAAGTAATACAAATCATGTGGACCAAGGGGCAACATAACACACCCACCAATGGAAATGTGCCCTGTACCCAACCCTAACTACCTTAAAGCTGTACTATGTAACTATGTTCTACCCAGGATTTGGACCCGGGTCTCCTGCACAAGTGCTGACTTTTTTACCACTGAGCTAATAGAGCATGCCTGCTTGCTCGGGGGCAAAATTTAATTTAGGTCAAAATCTGTGTCAAACCAGAAACAGGATTGTGTCAAAGGTCATGTCAAACCTAGACATCTACATGTCTCAATTAAAGAGCAGAGATAGAGCAAATACAACCATACAGATTGGACAAAATGACAAGCAAATTACATGATAGAGCTTTAAGTTGATGATTGACAATATATATATTTTGTTTTAACCTTTTGTCCTTTAGGGCCTAGATCCCCCACAACGCCTGGTTCTCCCTCTTCTCCCTATGATAGAAAAGAAGGAAACATGTCATCATCACCCAGCAGACATCCAGTCATTAAACAGCGGCTCTGTAGGTACAGTAAGACGGCTGACCTCTTTACCGCTTGGCCCAGGCTTTCCCTGCGTCCCCTGGGAGCCCTGTGACCCTGCTTCTCCTTTTGGCCCCTCAGTCCCCTGCCGTCCCTGAAGGCCTCGTGCTCCCTGTCTTACCAGGAAGGAGATGTGATCCAGTCAGTTATTTCTCTGTGAGTTAAATGTGCATGTTTGCGGGCGGTTTTCTGTCATCTTTAATCTATTCCCTTGCCATGCATGTATGTGTTCTGTGCTCACATCCTCCTAATACTGTACGATCCATTTTGCTAGTATGAAACCTACTGTATTTTGTAGTAACGTTACCTTTTTAATGAGTTAATAAAGTAGTTTGACCTCGTACCTAGTAATACAAAAAAAATTATCTGGCTGGCTAATATAGATCAATGTATACTGTCCCTGTAATAACAACCACAGACCTGGTTGCCTTTTGCTCCAGTATTCCCTTCTTCTCCAGATGGTCCAGGAGCACCCTAGATACCACACACAGGAACCATAAACGATGAGTTTAAGTGACTGATTTAAATAGAGCAGGTCACGGTCGGGCAGAAACTTGTATCTCCATATTTCATATTCTTTGCTTTTTTCATAAATTAATGACCTATTTTATACTTTGTCATATGACAGCATTGCACAAAAGTAGCGTGAATAGCCCATCTACAAGCTTATACTGTAGATTGGCTATTTTTAGCTATTTTTTAAAGTCTTCGCGTATAATGAATGACATGTCAAAATAGGGATTAGGGACGTCAGGTTTTAAAGTATTAAGTGTGTCTGTGGGTTTTATGGAAATTTAACCAATGAAAAGTATTAACAAGAAGTAGGTCGGGAGAGGCTTATTGTCGGTATCAGCCGATATCGCGGGAGTTTGTCCCCATTACGATGCGCTAGACCCCTGGGAGATGGATTGCTGAGGTGGACAAGTTATTTCTTCAGTTTCCTGAAAAGTGACAGTGGACAATACAAGGTTCCCGTCCGACAGTGACGATATGCTGATATGAATCACAAATTGGAGTAAAAAAAACACTGTAATTGCCATGTACAATAATTTGTCAGTGTTGTCACCAAAGCTTTAACAAACCTGCTGTCCATCCAGTCCTGGTGGACCAGCGTCACCTGCAGGCCCATGTGTGCCCTACAAAAGAAGAATACTCCTCAATGACAAACATGGTTTGAATACAGCAGCTCTCAATCTCAACAACAGGAACCTAGCATCCCTATTCTGGGGCAAATGTTCAGAAAAGAGTCTACAAACTCTACAAACTCAAAAGCGTTGCATTGCTGCGACGCCTTGTGAGCTTGTAGATCAGCTATTTTCAGTGAAGTGTAGAGGGAAATGCTAGCGGACTTAGCATAGAGCCCTGGGGGAGTACATAGGGTTAGTGGCTGTATGTATCACTCAGACACAATCATGTGTTACCTGCTGTCCCTTTTCACCATTGTGACCCATCAATCCATTTTGCCCAGTTGGGCCCTGATGAAGAAAACACTAGCATTATACACAGACACTTAAATTATTATTATTCATTTCTAAACTATAATCAATGTGCACGCTTTACCAAATTTAAAACTGTACATTAGTTAATATTTGATTTAGATTATGGTGAAACAGAGAGAAAGGTGAAAAGTACCCACTCACTGGAAACCCAATTGGTCCGACGGGGCCTGTTGGCCCCGGAGGCCCCTGGCTCCCTGGGGGGCCAGGATTTCCCAAGCCACCGTCTGGACCTGGCTGGCCTGTAGGGCCCTGGAACCATTCATACAATAAACTAAAGACACCATACAGGGCACACCTTACAGTAGAAAACAGCATTTCGCTCCAAATCCCATTTTTATCCTCTATTAAACTCAGCCAAGATCTCTACTGAAGTTATTAGCTTATTAAAGACCGTTGCTCTTTAAAGTGAATAATCTACATATTGGTGTAATTTAAGTGATGCTTGTCCTGTAAAATGCTTTGCCAACATGGATTTACAGCACTTTAAAATGAAACCTATGCATTTTATACATAGAACCCATGTCCTGCCAGAGGTAATAAAGAATATTAAATGTTTTTATTTCTTACAAGGGGTCCCCGAACACCTTTAGGTCCAATCTCTCCTTGACGTCCCTGAGATGAAATGAGAGAAGATAATAATGTGAAACTGGACTAGCTCTGGTCCAGAGCTAGAGGTTAGAGGGAGTTCTCCTTCTAACGCTACGGACAAGAGCTAGACTCCTTCTAACAGCTCTGTGGTTAATGCCTCATTTATCATCAACCTCTTGTTGACTTCTTCACTGATCACTTTCTCACCTGAGGTCCTGGAGGCCCCCTCTCACCAGGGGAGCCTGGCAAACCCTGTGAATAATAATTATCATCATCATCATCATCTGTTACAATGGTAAAAAGTCTGTTACGAACGGCAACAACAAAACAATGTTCCTGCCCAGATAGGCCAGATCTTTTGTCTTGTTTTGAAGTCATTTCTGCACAGTACACAGTGTATAGCATGGCATGACAGATGGGAAAGGGAGAAATATTCAACTCAGAAATATTCAACGCAAATACTCACTGGAGGCCCAATCTTTCCTCGCAGACCAGGAGATCCTCTGATACCAGCTCCCCCCTTCAAGCAGACAGACAGACAGACAGACAGACAGAAAATAGAAATTAATTCAATTTGAAATAAAATGCACTCATAACCAGAATATACCCAGTAGTCATACAAGAAACAGTAAGGGCCCTATCTTGCATGCCGCCTTACCCCTTATCGTTCAACTAGCCGATCTACATTGAGCTTGTAGATTGGCTATTTGAACTATTTTAAAATGTTCTTCAAAATAGTAAAAAAAAGACAAAAACGTTTCGGGATATGGGGTAAGGTGGCATGCAAGATAAGGCCCTAAGAGCTTAATCCTTTGCGTGTCCTTGAGAGACAGATACAGTAGATTGGCTTTACTCTGTCATGTGTGAGGTGCACTAGCTTAGCATTTTGCATGGGAGAAAACACTCAACATCTGTATGAAGGAAACAGTTCTACAGTACCATCTACTCCTGCTTCACGACTGACTGAACCATGCCACCATCTACTCCTGCTTCACGACTGACTGAACCATGCCACCATCTACTCCTGCTTCACGACTGACTGAACCATGCCACCATCTACTCCTGCTTCATGGCTGACTGAACCATGCCACCATATCTAATCATGCTGCACGGCTGACTGAACCATGCCACCATCTACTTCTGCTGCACGGCTGACTGAACCATGCCACCATCTACTCCTGCTGCACGGCTGACTGAACCATGCCACCGCTCTCTGGATTAAAATTTATATTCTGGCAGAGCTATATCGAACAAAATAGGGCTTATATAAAACGATAGTTCCCACCCCTGTGAAAGCAAAACACTGTGAAAGCAGTGTAGATGTTGGTTGAGTGCAAAGATTTGCATGTCAAAGTTGAACTGTATGTGAAGGAATTGTGGCTTCATTCGACTAAATTGAATTATCGCTGTGATTAATGCTGGTATGACCAGGCCTCACGCAATAAGGGATCCAGTGGTGTAAAGTAACTTAGTACTGTACGTAAAATGTTGAGGTATTTTTACTTTACTGGAGTATTTCCAATTTTCTGTACTTTTACTGCCACGATGCGACACATTGTGAGCTTGTAGATCTGCTATTTTAAAAAGATTTTTATATATTTTATAAATTTAAAAGTTATGAAATGGGACATTCTGCATAATGACTACTTTCCACTTTTGGTAGTTTAAGTGCAATTTTATACCAATACATTTTGAATTCCGGACTTTTACTTGTAACTTTTACTTAAGTAAAAAGGGATCATGCCTTACCCTCTGCCCCATATGACCTGGCCTCCCGGTCAGGCCCAGTGCTCCAGGGTAACCCTGTGGAGGAGTTGACATTTCACATGTTAACAATTCATCCTGGTTGAACAGAAGGATTAGCACTTCTTTCAACCTGCCTGGAGCACCAGACGGGTAGGTTTAGCAAAAATTACCAATTCTATCTCGTCTGAAAGAAAAGTACTAAATTGGCTGTAATTTTGCACATTTTATGGCAAGATTCAGAAAAAAAACGTCATAAAATGTTTTATCAATTATTTGTTGTACTACTTAAACATTTTAATGCAGTAAATACACTAAAGCTTATAGTATAATTTCTTTGATTGAGATGAACTCTTAACAGACCCTGGTAAGAAAGTAGCATTTTGGCAAAAATGAAAGTGGTAACCACACAATATACAACAATGTACAGTACAAGAAGGTCACTTACATACATGCCCACTGGCCCCTGAGGGCCAACCACACCTGCTTTCCCAGTGAGACCCTTCAATGGAGAAGTTAAGAGAAGTGATTAATATTCAATATAAAACTGATGCTGCATGTGTGTCAATAAAGTATGTGTACCTGAACTGAATATGATTTAGGGGTTAAAAAACAAGTTTGGTGATTGACACCTGTACTCTTTCCTGGTTGTACAGCCTGAATCTGCAGTAGTCTAGTATCCATAAGAGGGGATAGAACCACATTTTCTCATAGTAATTCTCATTTAATTCAATGGATGGCTCATTTTGTTTTTACGGCGTGGCTCTGTAAGACACTACAAATGGGTCTGTCTGTCTGTCTGTCTGTCTGTCTGTCTGTCTGTCTGTCTGTCTGTCTGTCTGTCTGTCTGTCTGTCTGTGTCTACCCAGGTGTCATGTTTCCATCACTGCCGATTGGAGCTGGAGTCAATAAATACTTGTGAATAGTGCAGCAGAGTCATTTGTTTCGGGAATGAATGCCAATTGTAACCTTTCCACTAAAGACAAAAGCCAGACGTTTAGTGTGTGTTAGTGGGTATTTGTCCAGTGGTAAGGGTACTTAAGATGCTTAAAAAAGGTGTCTGAATACCATACCAACAGGGTTCAAATCTACTTACCCTCTCACCAGGTGGTCCAGTGATTCCATCTTTGCCTGGCTTTCCTAGTGGGCCCTATTGGAGACAAAAACAAATGAAGTCAATATGCATACTTAAGAATAAGAATTGAATTAAACTAACAAGATGACAAATTGGATTACTGTCATCCTAAAAATGTAAAAACCTACAGTACCTGAGCACCCAGGGGTCCTCTCTGCCCGGGACCACCACCCACACCAGGATGTCCCTAAATGTCAACATACAAATACACATAAACTTGACTTCATATTTTAGGTACAGTAGATTAGATCAGTGGTTCTCAAACATTTTCATGTCAAGGCCACGGACCCCCAATTGAAACAATTTTATGCCAGGGAGGGCAGGGACCTCAATAAGATAAGATCTGTCTACTTCTGTCAACACTATTCAAAAATGGCTGATCTACAAGCATCGCAACGTGTCATGAGATTGTAGAGAGGCTATTTTCAAACAGCTGAAAAATAAAATAGGATTTAAGTGTTTAAACTGTTCCTCATTTTCTCAAGAACAACCACTTTGAGAACCACCCAAATAGATTCATAGAAAGATGTTTCATAGAAGCAGTCATTTCAGGATTCCCTCATAACTTTTCACCACAATTCCAATATCTTTTATTGAGCTGAGAGAGTACCAGTAGGTCATTTGTTTTGGTAGCCATTCAATGTTGAGCACACTGGAATAAGACAATTACTGTGAAAGTAAAAAAGAAAAAAAACGAAGAAAAGAAAATGCACAGCATTTGACACGCAGCGTGTTACTGTAGAGTGACCTTGTTTGTACCAGAATACGAGAGTTGTGCCAAAAGCCCGGGAGCCGAGCACATTTATGGGGTCACGTACACATACGGGTTGATTGTTCTTCAGACAGAAATGAGAGATCATTTTGGCTGCTGAATGTCACAGACACCAGAGAATGCAGAGCAAATCAAACCGGTTTGATTAAGTCTTAATTTTAGCGGCCGATAACGCCGCTCTGACAGTCATTGAGGGTGTCACACGAAACAACAGAAGGTCAGATGCAGACCAGAGAGAGAGGGAGAGAGAGAGAGATAGACAGACAGAGACAGACAGACAGAGAGACAGAGAGATCTTTGGTCAACAGGACATTTGCTAAAAGCCCCAGCAGAGAGAGTGGGAAATGCTTCTTACCTCATAAACATTTTAATGGTGACCTATTATGCCTTGTTTGACATTTACAAGCTCATATAAAAAGGAGTGTGGCAATGCTGCCCACCCTCATTGTCATCCACAGGCAAAATGTTACACACAGGGCCAATCAACCTGCCACTGAACAGACACTGACCTTCTTGATTTATTAGAATGGTTTATGTGCATGACATAAATGTATAATGTATGTCCTTATACGCTGTTTGTTTTGTTTTGCTTGTTAGGGTCTTTTTTAAGGAAGAAATTAATGACCTTATTCTGCTTTTTGATTTTTATTATTAAACCTACTTAGCCAGGAGATCACCTTGATGTCATATATTAGTTTTTCAAGCATAACCTGGCCAAGGAATGGCAGCATCAAAGAACAAGATTCAGACAACATGTGTTAAAATGTGCTAAAAGAATACATACAACAGTGCAATAATTGAAAAGTGTATATTAGGCTTGGTTATGTAAAGCAGAAACAGATCCCAACTAGAGGTCTCCGCCAGGTCAGGTAGGTTATTATGGCCTCCTGGTGGCGCTACAATAGGCTAATGTCAAAAGGGTGCCATTTCTTCTTAGGCCTTGCACGGCAATCGGACACTGCATTCATGATTTGAGGCATTTTGTTCATGTTTTGCTAAATTAGACCTGCTGGTGGCGCTATAACAGGCCAATGTTAAAAGGTAGCATTTGTTCCTCAACATAGTGTGAATGTGCGCGCAAAGTTTGACCGCAATCGGGCGCTGCATTCATGATGTGCGGTAGTGATGAGCGGGCCGACCCGTAACCCGCGGGTCCCACGGGTCAACCCGCGGTGCGGGTGGTCGAGTCAGGATTTCAGAGGCAATTATGCAGGCTGCGGGTGAGCGGGTCAGCCGCTCTCAAAAAAAAAAAAAAAAAAAAAAACTGTTTTGAACAACATGCTTGTTTATTTAGCCCATGACAATGTTGTGCTACTGTAGACATTTAAAGCGACTTTGGGTACTTAAAAGAGCGCTATATAAATCTGAGCTATTATGATGATGATCATCTTTTTTTTTCCACCGTGGGTCGCGGGGCGGGTTGAGCCATAGATTTATATATGGGTTCGCGGGGCGGGTTGAGGCGGGAGTGGGAATGTACGTGCAAAGTTTCACGGAAATTGAATGCTGTGTTCATAATTTGAGGCATTTTGTTCAAAACGGAGCAGTCCTGCAAACTTTGGAAGCCATTTTTAGCCAATCAGGATGGACCATGAAAAATCTGAAAGACCGATTTCGTTAAATGACTATAGAGATACTGTGTACTGATTTGCGTGATGTTTGGACAAAATATGTAGGAGTACTGTGAAAAAATGTGTTTTGCAAAAAGCGGCCTCCTGGTGGCGCTATAACAGGGCCATATGAAAAAATTGTGGCAGAGGTTCTGAATTGGCATCCAGGGAGTGTGTGTGCACAGTTTCGCTGCGATCAAGCCAACGGTGCGGGAGATTAGCTGTCCACAGACGGACGGACGGACGGACGGACGGACAGACAGACAGACGGACGGACGGACGGACGGACGGACGGACGGACAGACAGGGGGTAAAACATACTCTCTCGCCATGCCTTTCGGCCTGGCGGAGACAATGATGTCATCCTAAAAGCCAAGCAGTTTTAGGTTTAGCTTGCTCTGCAGAGCAAACAGTCCAAACAGAATGAGCATTATTTATTTGCCTAATTGTCTCCGCCAGGCCGATAGGCATGGCGAGAGAGTATGTTTTGCCCCCCGTCCGTCTGTCCGTCCGTGTGTGTGTGTGTCCGTCCTTCTGTCTGTGACCAGCTAATCTCCGCCACCGTTGGCCTGGTCGCTGTGAAACTGCGCACACACACTCCCTGGATACCACAGAAGAACCTCTGCCCCACATTTTTCAGATCAGCCTGTCAGATCCGCCACCATGAGGCAGACTTTTGCTAAACATATTTTTTGCTATTACTCCTACAGATTTTGTCCAAAAACCACGCAAATCGGTACACAGTATCTCTATAGCCATGTGATCAACACGGATCTGTCTGATTTTCCATATTCCATCATGATTGGCTAAAATTGGCTTCCAAATTTACAGGATTGGTACATTTTGAACAAAATGCCTCAAATCATGAACGCAGCATGTGATTTCCGTGAAATTTTCCACAGAGATTCTCACTTGGCCCAGGAAGAAATGCCACTTGAAACGTTCACATCAGCCTCATGGTGGCGCTATAACAGGCCGATTCACGTTTTTAGCTATAACTGCACCAATCTGTGTGAAACTTTGCACGCACACTCCCTAGAGGCCAAGGAAAAACCTTTGCCCTGCATTTTTCACATATACCTTTTAGAGCGCCACCAGGAGGCTGAGTTTTGTAATACAATTTGTTTTGCTCTTACTCCTTCAGATTCTGTCCAAAAATCACGCAAATCGGTATACAGTATCTCTATAGTCATGTTTTCAAGATGGATGTGTCCGATATTTCATATTCCATCCGACTTGGCTAACATTGCCTTCCAAAGTTTGCAGGATCGGTCCCTTGTGAACAAAATTCCTCAAATCATGAACGCAGTGTGCGATTTCCGTACATTCCCACTAGGCCGAGGAAGAAATGCCACCCTTTTCACCTTGGCCTGTTATAGCGCCACCAGCAGGTCTAATTTAGCAAACCACATTTTTGGAACAAAATGTCTCAAATCATGAATGCAGTGCCCGATTGTCGTGCAAGGCCTAAGAAGAAATGGCACCCTTTTCACATTGGCCTATTATAGCGCCACCAGGAGGCCACAATAATCTACCTGACCTGGCGGAGACTTGTGCTCCGAGGAGCACTTTTTCTAGTTCAACTTCAACTTATTGAGAATAGACTGAAAAACCAAGTCCCCTGAGAAATGTACTGTAGGCACACAAATAGGATGGAAACAAGCCAAGTGTGTACTTGTAAATGAAAGTGCACCAATGACTATAGTGGCAAATACACGATGTTTGGCAGAAAGCACCCTCAAACAGTTCCAGTTCTCTGACGGAACACACACACACACACACACACACACAGCGCTGACGGGTCGGTTCCTCATTTATATAAATTTGCATTCTGCGTGGGTGTGCATAAGAATAAACATCCAGCCCAGCCCGTACATGCCAAGTATAAACATCCAACACATGGTCTCTCAGTGCTGGATAGAGAGTAGCCTAAAAAGACAGCAGTGAATGTATTAATGAAGTAACACAACACTGAACTAGAAAAGTGTGCTAGTTCTCCACCAGGCTGGGTTGCCTCGCCAGAACTGAGTCAGTCGTGGGTTACAGGCAAGGAAGCTGAGGGGGTAGAATTTCTACAATATACAGTGCAACTTTACACATTTGTTGCACTCCTATGGGCAGTAGTGAAAGTGCTTTTGGAGGTGCGCTATAGAGGCCCCTCAACATGTGAGGGGCCTCTCTAGTACTTCCACCCCACGCTCGTTCTCCTACGTGAAAACTGCTTGTTCCCCTACGTGAAACCTTGACATTGACCAACAGCTGCAATTCAACACTGTGAATCACTTCCACGAGGTCCGACTACCGCCACAAACACATACATACCTAGAAGATGACCCCTAATGCACAGGACCCACACTGTTATTGGCTGACCATTGGGCTAATGAATTTGTAGCTTTAGTCTACCAAGTATGGACCAATGAGTGGAGGACCAGTCCACTTTTGCATGGCACTAAGTGGACTAAGTGGATGAGTGAGTGCTTTACAGGCAATGATAAATATGTCATATAATGTTACTCTACAGTCAATCTTATTGGTTAAAGGTTACTCACTCTGTCTCCTTTTGGTCCGGGGCTGCCACCTGAACCAGGACCACCCTGCACATTAAACAAACAACATATATAATATAGCATTATCATCGTATTAACATTCTAAAACACATTACACCAGAGAAAACACATAAATGAGAATTATTGTGGTATAGGTAAGTAAAATATGTGTAGTACAATGGAAAAGTATGAGTCATAAAATGGGAACCTGTGTACCAGGCTTTCCTTCTGCTCCCTCAATCCCAACATGTCCCCTAAAACCCTGCAATAACAGACAAACACACAAACATCAACATGTCCCCTAAAACCCTGCAAAAACACACAAACATCAACATGTCACCTAAAGCCCTGCAATAACACAAAAACACATTCAATGGCAATACACCACATACTACAGTATGAAAATGATGGCTCATAAATATCACATAAATAAGGGGTTTCATCATCAGGACTGAACATTCTTCCATGATAGTTGTGCCTTGTTATTTCCTTTGTGCCATCATCATACTGAAATGTCATAATATGAAACATAAAAAATAAATAAAAAATTCTAGAGTGGACCTTTATAGGAATCCTGCACATACAGTAGTACATCAAATACATTGTCAACCATCAACCTCATAAAGCACTATGTGATTCACATTCTTTCATAGTGATTGTCTGAGGGCTTTTTGTGTAATTTCTTACCGGCATTCCAGGTGAACCAAACATCCCAGTAAGTCCAGTGCGACCCTGGAAATAGACATAAGAAGCCAGCAAACGAACTGTTTAAACGTTTTGTTTAAAAACGAGACATCATCCATTTGAAAAAGATGTGACATAATGCTCTCACAAAATGTTTTAAATGTTCAAATTAATTAATGAAACTTGACCTTGTGTATGTATTGTAACAACATTACAAAAAAATACAACAATACACCGTTTACACCAGACTAAATAGACTTAACAGACTTAACGATTCTGGTCCAAAACAGATAAAGCATTTCATAAATCTATTGTATGATGAAGTTACCCTGGGTCCTTTGGATCCTGCCTTCCCAGGAGCACCCAGAGCACCCCTATTGCCCTTCAACATAAACAAAAGCCAAGAGTTAACGAAGATTATGAGCATGCGAGAAAGATATCAAATGTTATGCATGAGTAGTAGATTGCATAAAAATGTCTCCAGTGGTATAACTTGTTTTTCTGAATTAGCTGATAAGCAATTTTCCCCTCATAAAGCACAGTATGGTTTCTAAATCTCTGCGAGAAGCCTATAATAATCTATGGCTGTTAATGGAGCCAGCTGTGCCAGTCGTTTCTTTTTATGACTCATGATGCTTGCTTTGTGTTTTGTATTTTGCAGCACTTTGTAACTTCATGAAGTGGCAAATTATTATTATCCTTCTTTAGCAAAGATCATCATAAGTATGAGGACTTGTAAATCCTCCATAAAGTGAGCAGACTGTGTTGGCTTGGCAGATGAACATGGGTGCATGGTCTGTTATCAGGGTCAAGCATGTGTGAACGATAATAGCTCTGGTTTATTGTTAATCACTTGACCAGACAGGAATAAACTCTGACCTTTGGCCCCTCCTTCCCCACTCCTCCCTGGAGGCCCGCCTCACCATCTTCACCCTGGAAAAGGACAAATTGCAGAGAAACTAATATATGAAAAAACGTACCAAAAAAAATCCAACAATTCAGCCATGAACTACGCAACATGGTGGTTGGCCATACTTTGTCGTATGATGGTGTCACATATGGGGAAAATAGCCAATGTAGAGTTTCTATAATGACATGCCCAAATAGGGATGCCAGGTTTAAAGTGGTTAAGGCCCAATATTGGCATATTGGTGAGAAACTGTCATGGTTATGTTTTTTTGGCCCCTAAAAGTACAGCGAGTCGTCCAATCTCACATTCATATTCAGAAAAAAGTGTCAAGAGTTGCAGTTTCAAGAAAGGGGTAAAGAATAGAGAAAGAGAGCAACATTCCCTGTTCACAGTCAACGACTTCGCAGGAGCTGAGGACGCTTATTGCTATGGATACCATAACCAACGTTGTTGTTCATAATTGAACAAACGTGTCACGGAGGCCCCTATGGAGTGATAACTTCCTCCACTGTGTTTGACATGGAGTCACAGCGTTGCTATGTATGTAAATGTTATGTTCTATCTGTACCTTTATGTCTATGACTCAACTAGTTGAGAGAACAATAAGGGCATTAGTACGTCGTTATATAATCTGTACCTGTTTTCCTTGTGGCCCGGGTTGTCCTCTGACCCCTAGGAGACCGATAAGGCCTTGCTCACCCCTGTACCCTTGACGACCCATAATTCCTGGAGCACCCTGTAGGCCCTGAGGAGAGAATAGAAACACCATCATTTTATGCAAAATACAATGATTAATTAATGAATTTGTTGTTTTTATACATTATGAATGTTTTAATTAATACATAATGGTAAAATTTCATACAAAGGTTACCGCACCTCGAGCTTAGTGCTGTAGAATAAAATGCATTTCAGAAAGATGTTTGCAGTGGTGTAAAGTAACTAAGTACATGTACTCAAGTACTGTGTATGCACTTTTGAGGAATATTTACTTTACTGGAGTGTTTCCAATGTTCAATACTTTTACTTCTACTCCACTACATTTCAGAGGAAAATATTGAACCTTTACTCCACAACAACTATTTGAAAACTTTAATTATTTTGTAGATTTGGATTATTACTACATTTAAACTTTGGCTATTTGAAAATAGACGATCTACAAGCTCACAATCCGCCACTTTGTGACATGTTGTGAGCTTGTAGATCTGCTATTTACAAAGCATTTTTATACATTTGGAAACGTGTGAAATGGAACATTCTGCATAATTTTTACTTTTACTTTCAGTACTTAAGTATATTTTAATGTGAACACTTTAACAGAGTATTTCTGCATTGTGGTATTTGTACTTTTACTTAAGTACAAAATGTGAGTGCTTCTACCACCAGTGGCTGTTTGTTATTTAGTCGTTACAAAGAACTGTATTAATATTCCTACCCCGTCCCCTTTGGGTCCAGTGTCGCCTCGGTCCCCATCCAGTCCTCTGGGACCCTAGACATTGAAACATTGAAAATCCACATCAGACAATCATGATAACAAAAGTCTCACTGTGATGTTTTACACACTCTAAACATAACTTGAAAGCAAAGAGTTCAAATGTCAAGAATGTCGCACCATGAGCAACCTCTTATATCGTTTCTACAAAGAAATACTAACAATGGGGTGCATTCCAAATACATCCTGCGGGTTCATGTCTGGTTCAAGACCTATGTTGCATTAATGCCCTTTCTCTACCCTCTCTTCACTGTCTGCACTGAGTATTTACAGTAACAAAGCAGCATTACCTTAAAACAATCCTTTAAAAAAGAAACATTTCAGAATGAAGGCTGTATCATTAAAAATATAATGTACAACTTACCGTGTCTGCTCGAAACCCTTTTAGGCCAGGCATTCCATTCATTCCCTGAAACACAGATTTGGTGAGAGAATGAAGAGAGACTTGAAATAACAACATGTTTCTCTCATGACATTAAAGGAGGACTGATTACAGTATATACAGTATAACTCAATGGATAATTCAAAGCATAACTAGACATCAATTGGTCATTTGGTAGAAAGATCGCTTATTGTTCACTGTTAGTAGTAGGTAAAATGGGGACACCTGGTGGACTCAACAGTGGACATTCTTTTATGTCAACAGGGAAGAATCCATCAAATCCGGTTGTTACTTTCATCCTTATGGACATCACATCACACAAAACCAGAGGTTTGTAAATGCAATGGAAACAGCGTCTGGCAGCATCAAGTCAACTTAATGAGTGGAACAGTCAATAATATGAGCCATATGGAGAAAAATCTTTAGATACTCTTTATTGCTCCACAGTGGCAATAATTCAAACAACAAAGCAGCCACTGGGACCTTTAATTTACATGATTCAGATACTCAAACGGCTCTGTGCTGAAAGCAGGTTCACTTGAAGGGCATCTGATGTGATTTAGAATTTTCTGTTGTGATCCTAAAAGCTCTCCTCTGTTAAAAGGTGGTGACTGGTGGTCATGCAGTTGAATTACAAATCTGCAAGCAAGTGAGAGCTCGGAGAACAAGATGACACTAAGGTAGTGTCACTTGATCTGTGCTCAAGTTTAATAAACACACACGCACAGAGAATATATACAGTACCTTTGCACAAGTCACATTAGTGAGTAACTGATCCATAAGTAGACAAGATAAGATAGGAATAGGATTAGATAGAAAACATGATGGTCTCTCAAGCAGATGACAGTTGTACATCAACATTGACATAATTTATACTAGGGCATACAGTATCCCGATAAAGAGGAAGAGCACCTGGCATCAGAAACATATCTATATGCTAATGGCCTGATTATATTTTGCGTAGCCATGTAAAACGAGGGTCTGCAGACAGCGGACTCGCAAATAGTTCTGATTATACTGCAATTTGGTATCTGCAGATGCACACGCTTTCAAGAGCAACACATGCTGCACCCAAAACAAGCAGATGACCTTCTTCCAGACAACTGAAGGAATTGTGACATGGCAAGAAGCCATTGTGAGAAGCAATGTACTGTCCTAGGATGCTCTATCTTGAGTCAATGTTTTCTGTGCATTCCTGTTATACTCGGAAGACTTAGGCTAAGATGCTAATGCACTCTTAAGCAAAGCTTTGAGAAGTCTTTTTTTATTCAGGTGTTTATTCTGTTCTGCTTGTATACCATTTAAAAAACCTGCCAACTAACATCAATTCAAGTTTAAGTTTAATATAATACAGCGGGTAGCGACTGATCTCCTCACTCAACCTCTGCTCAAACAAAGTGACCATTTTTATTTTCTAGCATGTGTGCTAAAAAATCTGGGATGCACGCAGATGTCCCCACGGATATGAGATGTGATGAAATTTGTCATGCAGACCCTAGCTGACCCACGTGGCTATGCATATCTTTATGCTTACACAGCTTAAGAGTGAGTATAATTATACGATTATGCACAGATACTGGGATGTGGGCCAAGCCACAGGGATAATTACAACAGCATCAAAATGTATCCTAGGGCATGACGGCATTATGAAGTACATAAAACATGAAATCACAATTGACTATGGTAACTTCCTAAAGTCTATTCAGAAGAGGTTGCAATCCTATTTTAAGCCCATGAGTCATGACACATGACAGTTGCGTGCACCAGTGCACCACAGAGTTCCACACACGATAAGCAATAAACATACTAAAGAGTCTGAGAATAAATGAAGGCCACAACTTTGCCGGTACTGATAAAACAACAGTAATGTACCTGGGCTTGGAGCACAAAAATAGTCCTAGCAACTTCCCTATTGGTTAAACCTGGTGGCCTCTTCTGAATTGTTGTGCTATGACTCCTGTATGCATTTCTTTTTGTTATGAGGTTCTGGTCTGATTTGAATTGCGTTGTAGAGTTCTGGGAAATCAGAGACACATAAATAAGTTTCCCCTCCATTTCAATTAGAATTCTCTACCTCTCGCTGCTCAACTCAGCCATAGATGTCAAGTGTAGGAAGATTTAGAGGGAAAGGGGTTATTGTCCTAAACGAGGTATTCTTTTTAAGGGGTAAAAAGAAACATAGCTCTTCATAGCATTCAGAACAGATGCACATTGTAGATGACAGATCAACTGCAGACTCACCATGGCTCCTTCAATGCCTGGAAATCCTTTTGTTCCCATGGGCCCTATTGCACCCTATTAAAAGAAAGCAAGGACATGAGTTTCAGTGTAATTTTGAACAAGTGAAAGGACTTTGATCCAAATGTAATTTAGGAGATTATTATAGTATAACTTACTGCATCCCCTTTTGAACCAGATGGGCCATCATTACCTGGATGTCCCTGAGAACAATACAACAATCAATATGTCATAGAAAAAACTGCCAGCAGGATTCCAATTGCATGTCGATGTGTGTCAGTGTTGAATTGTACATCTTGCTTGTAACAATGAAAATGTAACACAATGCAACCTCACCTCCAGATGTTTATTACAAATCAACATATACAGTACCATGATAAGCAATTATCATGGTGGTGACTTGACTTTTTGTCACATGGCTAATTTATTTTCTTTTTCAAATTATAATTTTTAATTTTGTTTGAAAACTTTGAAATTGTTTGCCTATAATTACATGCCCAAAATATGGACACCACAGTTAATGTATGCCTCTCCTTTACATTCACACACATACTGTAATTCCTACATCACCAATACATTGAGGAGTGCAAGGGAGACAGCCACAAAACCCAGAATATAGCAGCAATACGATATTTCAGGCTCTAGGATCATGCATAATAGGAAGAAAAAAGAATTATTGATTTTCACCCCCAGCTGTTCCATAACAAGACCACAGGGAACAAAATTATTGCTGCTGGCACTACCAGTTAGTGGTCAATAACCCTCTCCCATACTGTCCATATCAAACACTAACCAGTTAGTAGCTGACTCAGCAGTAAAACATTTACTAGCCTCATGTCAACAGTCATGGTCAAGGTCGGTGTAATGAGGTGAGCCGCTGCTTACAGATTGGCCACACACTACTTGCCTTGGCTTCAATGGGGTTTTCTTTGTGTTTTAGCCGTGCTCAAACCTCAGCATTCAGGCTTCTTTATTGACTTCAAGCCATCTACAACAGTGTTTGTCTGTAGGTACGTATATCCCCTGAAAAGTGGACCAATCACAGCTCACGCTACGAGCATGCCATTACAAAACATAACCACCTCTGGCCACGAGCGAAGTGCAGTCTGCACAACCAGGAGATATCTGGTTTCTCGCTGAATCTCTTAGTTAGAATATTATACTTTTGTACTTATTGGTGAAGTTGCAAAGATCCATATTTCCATTTGGCCAGAGGAAGGTCATCACACTAGTCAACATGACAAACCCGATTTGTCCTGTATACTGCAGTTTCGCCACTGTACACACTGCATTGTTGTTTGTGCAGCTTTGTTCACACAGTTTAACTGCAGACACAGTATCTCAGTATCGATAGCTACAGAATAGATGGAGTGGTCAGGTTGTTATTAGACTCTATGGACTCTATAGTTTGAGGGCTGTACACAACCACATTCGGCCGAATAATACTCAAGCAGTGATTTATCTGAGTTCCAAGGAGGAACTAATGAAATGTCCTATCAGTATTGTGAGCAGAAAACATCAGTGTGAATGGTGTTACTACAGAGCCCCAGAAGTACAGCGCCCTAGAAGTGAAATAGTGTTGTTTTTGTTTAAAGTCATGGGAACGTCTATGCTGTATGTGTTGAGGCCATGACTGAATAACATGTGGGAATGAGATGTGTATATTGTGGCAATGACTTAATGAAGGTGTGCACACGAGATCCATATGTTGTGGCCACAAGTTAATTACTTGTGGAAATGAGATCCATATGTGGTTGTGTCAGCAATATCCTACTGACGATGTGTCTGACTAATGACAGTTTGTCTCTTTGAAAAAGATCCTCTCTCTTTTTCCTATTATTTGGAGGGGGTCATGTTTCCTCAGCCCTATGTTTCCTCAGCTCTATGTTACCGCAGTCCTATGTTCCCTCTGTCCTATGTTCCCTCAGTCCTATGTTCCCTCAATTTAGGGTCAAGCTTGGGGTTAGGGGTTAGGATTGGGGGTGTTAGTTGAGGGAACATAGGGCTGAGGGAACATACGTGGACTCCCATTTTGAGAACCATGGTTCGTGTGAGTAGTCTTACCTGGGGCCCTCGAGGTCCAGGTGATCCTCTCTCTCCTGGCAATCCTGCCGGGCCCTAGTGGGGATACAGGAAATACAATAACCAGGTTGCCTGGTGGGTTTGACATTCACTGAGCATTTTGCTGTTGATGTTGCTAGTTGCTATTGATCAGTGTAATAAAAGGTAAAATGGGGGACATACTGCAGGGCCTCGATGACCTCGTCGACCAGCTGGTCCTGGATCGCCCTACGAAGGGTGCAGGAAACAATGTTAAACAAGGATTGTGTGATGATGAGGATGTGGTGCCCTTGTGTGTTATTTTACCCATTTGAGCCAACATGCAATATTTAAAATAACAACGTAAAATGATGGTATGCTGTAAGCTTAGGTGTTAGCCGATGGTGGATGATATCTTTATTGTCATGAAACTCCTCATATGGACTCACCTCAGATCCATTGGCGCCCTGTGGTCCAATCATGCCAGTGGCCCCTGGAGCACCCTGTATATTCACATATGGAAAATAACCACATGATCACTAGCATCCCTATTCTGGGCATGTAATAAGAGCTATAATAAAAGCTACATTCTGCAAAAATGTTCTACAAGCTCACAACATGTCACAGCATGACATCTGATGTGAGTCTGTTGATCTGCTATTTTCACTACTTGACGTATAACAAAGTATATAGGGTTTGAGTGGTTAAGCTACAGTGTTTCTTCCCATCTCTTCTCACCAGTCAGTCATACAGCAGATACTCGTACTGTATGGCAGCACATTGTGACTACAATGCAGTGAAAATTAAGTTGGTATTTATTGGTATGGATGCATACTCACAACTGGTCCATGTGGACCCATCTGTCCGTCATATCCAGCATCTCCCTGGTTGACACACATTAATAGAGTTCAACAGGCAGCAGTCAAAACATTAATGGGAGGAACTACGACCACATGAATGAAGAGGATGACCAACAATACTAGAGATGGAACGAAAGTGAACCATTGATGGATGTTGAAAGTTATCCCTTTTTTTGGTGTGATTAAATTCTTTTCAATGGACGTTCTGTAAAAAGTTCAGTCAGCACGCAGTGGCGTACTTACCAATGAATGATATGGATGAAATCACCATCTCTGGTGAGGAGGTACATTACCTGTGGCCCTGGAGACCCCTGAGATCCCTGGACGCCTCTATTGCCAAGCGGACCCTGGAAGAACAAACTGAGGTTTAAAGTATATAGATACACATTTTATGAAAACAAATGTAAAGAAAATAATATATCCACAGGTTTTTAAAAGGTGTGGAATAAAAGTATCACCCCACACACAAAATATACACGGATTGTGATGTAATCATTGTAATAATACTGACGGACAGTACATTTATGTTCTGTTCACCTATGTAAGCTGACGGACGCCATAATGTGTGCTTGTGGTATACGGTACTTTTACAATCATGCATTTTAAATGTTGCAAAATACATAATTGCTGCCTTATAGACGTGACGGGAAAATTGCGAACCTTATGCAACAGAGTTGTTGTAAAAGTGTGGTCTATTGCTCCTTTAAGTCACATGTATTTAACAGGTTTATTATTATGGAAGTCCATTGGTCCAATTTAATAATAAATACCACAATGAAATTAATAAATAAAATAAATACAAAAATACAATTAAATAAATAAATGCTTCTATTTATTTTACTGTGGTGTTGATAATTACATTTTTGGACCAATGGACTTCCATATATTATGGCATCCTACACAGAGTATGTAAGTAAACACTTCAATATTCTTCAGGGAGACCATGATGAAAATATATGAAAAAGTTCTCCATAACATGTGGTCCTTACTGTAGGGCCATCGGGTCCAGTTTGTCCTTGCTCCCCTTTAGAACCCTGGAGAAGAAACAAGCTTTATGTAAACATTAAAATACAAGAGTTTGTTCTTTACTGCCATGAGAGGCACAATGCAGATGCAACAGCTATGACCATTCAAATTTTAAGACTAAACGCAGACTACCTTTCAAGCCACTAGATGGCAATGTCATCAAACCTTTCATTTACAGCTCAATTACCGCTCAAAGTGAGGGACAGAGAGGTTCAGTGCTTCTCAAAGGAGGAGGAGAGGGTTAGATTCTTCACAATCTGTTTGGATGTGTAAAGATCTGTACTAACCTTCTTCCCAGCCCTGCCTTGGACCCCACATGGTCCTGGTTCACCAGGAAAGCCCTGTAGTTTCAAGGCAAGAGACAGAAGAAAATGTATCATTACTATTTTATAATTTTTTATTATAAACAAGACAACAGCAATCCCATGGAATCTATTGCAAATTGTTGCTCTCCATTATTGTGACTGAAATAATCTTTTTCAGCAATGCTGTGCTCCGCTCTCATTCATTCATTCAGATACAGACAGTCACACCTTGTAAATGCTAGCACCACCCCTGTCTTCTACTGCTGTACCACTGAGCAGAGTCACTGGGCCAGTTGTGGTATCAAGTGTCTTGCTCAAGAGTCTCAAGGACAGGCGAGTAGGAAAAGCATAGTGTGTGTGTCTCATTCACTTCACTTCTCTTCCTTATTTGTTGACCATCAGTGACCATCGGGTTTGAAGTTCCTTCTCTACGTATCCGTATGTACAGTATTCATTCATCTGTACAGTAGTATACTGATGTCATTCAGTGGTTCCCAAACTTTTTAGCTGCCCGGGATCCAAACTAGTGAAAATATTTCACTTACTTACTTCGTAAGGTATTTTTTTCAAATGACAATTCCTTGATTTTTTTTTAAATTAATAGGTTCTTTTGAAGAAAAAAAACTGGGATATTTACTCACGACCCATAAAAATGGGTCTGCGACCCAAAATGGGTCCTGACTCACAGTTTGGAAACCATTGATGTAATTCATCTGTACACTATGTCATGATGTCATGTTTTTAATATTGCTGAGGTTTCCCACAGTAGTGCTATGGTTATTAGATGTGATGAGGTGAGCTATGCTATGATAAATTGGCATTTAACAAATCATGTGGCCATGACCAAATAACGGGGAACATCTGAAGCTTGCTAGTCATGCTACAGTACTTGTAATAATGTGTTATTCAGGGTTGTTAATGCATGGCATACTGCCTGAATCCATGTTATCTGTCCTGTTAGTGCCAGTAGTCAAAAACTAAACTGGTAAATTAACTAGCATGAAAAAGTATAGACCAATTGCACTGGCGAGCATACTGTCCAAGGTATTAGAAGGTATCCTCATGGAAAGGCTCAACGAATACATATGAAAACTGCTGACATTCAGTGTGGTTTTAAGAAAAAAACATGGCACTGATTTATGTATTTATTCACTGTAAGGTCAGTCAGTACAGAAGATGTAATAGTAGCCTACTATGTATGTATTTCTTGGATCCATCGCAAGCTTTTGATCGTATCAACCACGGTAAACTGTCTTAAAGCTACAAGAGCGAGGTGTCCCTTCGTATTTAATAATCTGTACAGTAGTATGACATCATTAATCTGTACAATAGTATGATGTCATTCATCTGTACAATAGTATGATGTCATTCATCTGTACAATAGTATGATGTCATTCATCTGTACAGTAGTATGATGTAATTAATCTGTACAGTGGTATGATGTCATTCATCTGTACAGTAATATGATGTCATGTCTTGCATCTGTACAGTAATATGATGTCATTCATCTGTACAGTAATATGATGTCATTCATCTGTACAGTGGTATGATGTCATTCATCTGTACAGTAGTATGATGTCATTCATCTGTACAGTAATATGATGTCATTCATCTGTACAGTAATATGATGTCATTCATCTGTACAGTAATATGATGTCATTCATCTGTGCAGTGGTATGATGTCATTCATCTGTACAGTGCATTTGAAAGGCTTAAGGCTTCATTAATAATGTATTTTTACACTTTCTAGAAATGTAATAGCGTCGAAAGTACAATATTTGATAAGTACAGCACTGATACTCATAAAAGGTACTTAAGTACAGTACTCAAGTAAGCGTAATTAGTTACTGTCCACCACTGAGTATGATGTCATTCCTCTCTTCTAAAGCTGAGCAATTAACCGAAACCAAATCCGATATTTAGAACCAATAATATTTTTTAAACGTTTTTAATCGATTAGTCTGATTAACCACTTAACCCTGTATTATATTTCGTTGTACAGACATTGTGAAAATAGCCGATCTACAAGCTCACAACCCACCATCGCGACCCGTTGTGAGCTTGTAGGTCAGCTATTTTCACAGAAAAATAAGTCATTATCAACCATTAATCGCAATCAAGGCAAAATTTTGAAATAATCGTCATATTGATTTCATATCACCCAGCCCTCCTCTCTACAGTAATATTTCACCAATTAACAGCAGTACAACAACAATCTCTCACCTCATCACCTTTCTCCCCTGGTGGGGCCGATTCCCCCTTAAAACCTCTGGGACCCTGGAAGAGAAACGTGGTTGCCAATAACATGTGTGATGTGGGAATGTAAGATGACTGGACACTATCATTCTAGAATCACATTCATATTGTTTGGCTCTGTAATGGTACATTACAGGTGATCCAGGATAATGAAGCTTATTCTAATGCCTTCATTACATGTTGCTCATTACTTGCCGACTTATACAGTCAATGACATGCTTTATAGGGCATGGGTTCTCAAACATTTTCATGTCAATGACCGCCTAATTTGAAAGGATTTTGTGACTGGGACCCCATAAGAGAAGATTTCTCAACATTTGTCAACATTTTAAATGGACAAAAAAGTTAAATAGGACTTATGTGTTCAAACTGTTCCTCATATTGCTGGGGACCCCCTCGAAACCCCTCAAGGACCCCTAGGGTTCGCCGGACCCAAGTTTGAGAACCAGCGGCTTAGTAGTGTGTAGATTTAATATCCTCATCACATACTTAATGTGTAAATGTAACGTTATCATCCCACATGCTTGGTGTGTAGATGTAAAGGTTATCATCATCAGTGATCACATATGCTTTGTGTGTACAGTAGATGTAATGGTTATCATCACCCATTGTAGCGTGTAGATGTACAGTAATGGTTGTTCATCCTCACCTGCAGCCCTGGTAGCCCCGGCAGTCCACGCTCTCCATCCATGCCACGACTGCCATCTCTGCTCCCCCTCCCTGCTCGCCCAAGAACGCCCTTTGGCCCCGGGTACCCCTAGTGCACACACACACACACACACACACACACACACACACACACACACACACACACACACACACACACACACACACACACACACACACACACACACACACACACACACACACACACACACACACACACACACACACACACGGTTGAGATTGAAGGTCTCGAGAGTGGTATTAGTAAAACTTGGGAGAGGAAAGTTGTAGGAAGGAAGGAAGTTGGTTTTCAACATCTACCATGTCTCCTCGGTGTCCGCTCCTTCCTGTGGGTCCAGGGTCTCCAGGAATTCCCTGTATCAGAGCAAAGCTATCAGTCTTGTTGACGCCACATAACAAGAATACAGCAACATCAAGCTTGGTTTTTAAGGAAAAAAAAGAAGCTGCAAAGTATGCTAGATTGATTAACCACTTGAACATGCCTTTTCTGGGGGGAACATTCAAATCTCTTTCACCAAAAATAGCCGATCTACAAGCTCACAACGTTTCAGTCAAAGTCCGGTTGTCTAAGACCAGAGGGTTTCAGTGGTTAAACACAAAGACATGAAAAACATTATTATTAAGTGAGAAAAACTTGTATCCAAGATTTACAGTAAGGTATATAACATTAAATTAAATAAAAGCACAGCTAACTAAGTTAAGACTTAATTAAATTAAGTCTGTAATGGCTAGCAATCTCTTCTTTGTGATTGTCTGGAGGAGTTATATTACTACTAATAATAATACATTTATAATGAGGCACTCGATGGTCACTCTGCTCGTTCAATAGTCTAATTAGCTCTAAAGTATCAACAGTTCATAACAGGAAGGAAGGACACTATCTGACATGGTTACAGTGTGTATTTTATTATTTATTTTGTCCTGCATAATGCAAGCTTTATCATATTATACTGTTGTATATTTTGTTCAATATTGATGGCGTTTCTTTTTTTGTGTGATGTCTTTACCCAGATGTATCTACAGTACTGCCAGTATTGCGCTGTAACTGTATCTTAACTGCATTGCTGCCTTTGGTGACTGAATTTCCCTTGTGGGTCTTATCTTATCTTATCATGACATGTGCAGAATAAAAGCCACAGTGTTTAATTTAACTGTAACCAAATTTGGTTACATTTGTGCACTATTGGAGTTAGATTAACGCTCAGTATTTCAATGGATGTGGGACTCACTGGCGGGCCGGGTCGGCCTGTTTCCCCACGTGGTCCTGGAGGTCCTGCTTCCGTCTGAGGAGGCCAGAGAGGAAGCTGATCAGTGACACACTCAAACAGATTCAGTCTACAGGACAAGCAATGTCAAGATGCAACACTTACCGGCCAGCCTGCCCGCAGCAAATGATAGACGTTGGATCTCTGGAAAGAATGTAAAGACCATGGTTGAAAATCATCAATTACTCACACTAAATAAATACATACATACATACTAGAGGTTCGGGCCACTACGCGGCCCTCGCACCTAGAGGTCAGTCTGATATGTGGCCATCACACCTACGTCGTCCGACCGATATGTCCGAGTCATAGTGTCTGGGCTTTGTCAGAGTACCTGTTGTACCCGTCCGTCTGTGTCCCTTTTGTGCCCATATATGGAGATCTCTGTATCTGTCTGTCTACCTATGTCCCTTTTATGCCCATACTGTATATGCTGGCCGGTGGACCTCTGACCAACAAAAGAAACAACGCATGGGTACCCAAGGCTACTCTGACTCAGACATAACCATAAACAAACCCAATACACCCATATACTGTATAGGCAGGACCACGGCCACGTCACTCTGACTCAGACATAACCATAAACAAACCCGATATGCCCATATATATATATATATAGGCATATATGGAGATCCGGTTGTCCAGAGCCACAGATCCGACTGCTATGCATATGGTCATGTGCATACAGTATATGGGACCGACCGACTTCAAACTCGCCACACGCAACGGCAAGGACTCAAGGGAGTGCGGTGCCCGCCGCTGAGTTGTTCGGATATGTGGTTGTCCATAACCCGCCGATCCGACCGATATGTTCATATATGGGCATATATGGATATCCAGTTGTCCAGAGCCGCCGATCCAACTACTAGGCCCAGGGATTTCCCTATATGGGCATAAAAGGGACACAGGTAGACAGACAGACACAAAAGGCACACAGACAGACGGGTACAACGGGTACTGTCACAAAGCCCCCAAGACTCAGATATATCGGTCGGATCGTTATTACGTAGGTGTGAGAAACCTCTAATATATATATATTAGACATCCATGGAAGCACAGAGATGAGATAATGTATATGAGTGTTGTGCCACTTCATGGCTGCAGCACTCTTCACCCAGATAGAACTGTTAAAAATAAACAAAACAAACAAACAAACAAACAAACAAATAAACAAGACTTTGCTCTCCTTTCAGCAGTCAGACATTACAAGGTTCTGGTTGCCAGATCCTTTTGATTTAAAGCATGCAAATGTATTTTTATCACTTAAGCTTGTACTTTGTTGTACAACAAATAGCGAAAGTAGCCAATCTTCAAGCTCATAACACATGGCATGGTGACACTATGGAGCTTATACATCTGCTATTCTTGATTTCTTTAGGGATTTTTTTGGCTATAATGACATCCCCAAAATAGGGACACTAGGGTTTATGTGGTTAAAGTATAACAATTTGTGTTACATCCTGTGAAACTCCTAATTGCCAATTGAAAAGAAGTGGCTGGTCGACTTCATGTCCACCGGAGGAGACACATAACCAACGGTAGGGCGTGAGCACCGACAAGGGACTACATGTGAGGGGAAAAACTGGGAATTGGCATAATGTAGGAGAAAAAGGGTAAAAAAAAGGAAAACATGTAAACTAATTTGTTTCTTTCCACTGTATAACATTGTGGAAATTAACTGCCTGCAACATGAATGCAGCATACATTCAGGATGAAGGCATGAAGTGGGACATTTATGGCCAGATCATAATAGGCTGCTACAGGAATATCTTGCAGAAATGAGAGACAGACGGTCAAACTGCTACGGATGAGAGGACGAAAGCCAGTGCATGGCTCAAGGCAATCTCTCACACTGACAGACTGTGTGCCCACATGTGGCCAAAAGAAATGAGTCGGCGACAAAGTGTTGAGAGCCCCATGCCGAGGGTCCCATGCCGAGGGACCCGTCCCGCTGGGATGGCAGGTAAAGACACGCGGCACAGAGCTCACTGTCACTGCGCTCCAAGGGTGCGAGGGGAAGTGGTGGGAAACTGTGCAAAGAAACACACACACACACACACACACACACACACACACACACACACACACACACACACACACACACACACACACACACACACACACACACACACACACACACACACACACACACACACACACACACACACACACACACACACACACACACACAGGCTTCAATGTTTTCTCAAACCACCCAGCTCTGCTGAACCAGCAACATTTGTCTTGGCCCTGGGTACTCACGCCTCTCCTCTCAGGGTAAAGGGGGATTGTGTAGTTTGAGAAGCGTATTTTCACATGTAATCTGATTACCCGTTTAAAGCAATCTGTAACCACTCGATTACTTGGATAGTATTCCGATTTGCAGGCTGTAAAGTGATTATATCTTTACTATCATCAAGATTTACAACCATAATCATCCATTGCTCCAAGACTCCAAGATGTTTGCATAATGCAGTCATAACAACAAAAACTTTGCATCCTTTAACCATTTTATTTTTGACATCGACTGTAACAACACATTTCACCACGTTGGTTACCACTGTCTTTTGTAATGACATTACATCAATCCCATTACATTTGTACCTTCCCTCCCTGTGAGCCCTTTTAAGGTGAAGCTCAGACAGGAGGAGGAGGAGGAGGAGGAGGTGGAGAGGTGTGGAGCTCTCTCCAAACCCTGTGTGGTTGTGTCTCTGTGGGCCTGAGGGAGCTGGAGAACTGAACGAGGTCTAGTGGAGAATCAGAGCCCTCAGTGTGCTCAGAGACACAGGCTAACACTGAGGCCATTCACAGCCAGCTCCAACGTCCACCGGGGGGGCTGGACACAACAACAACCACAGCACAGGAGCCGACCCGACGCAAGAGGAGTCTGGGCCCAGTCTGGCCCACAATGCATGGCATCGGCTCTCATCGCTGTGCACACTGTGAGAGCGCCCACAAGCCCTGAGTTCTGCCCAGCCCTCTCATCCACCTAAAGTACACCCCGTAAACACATAGTGAAAAGGATTACGCACGCCGGCTTTAAATAGAAAGCCCACTTCTCTCCGTGGGGTCACGGGGGAGCATGTGGTCTGTGAAAAAAACAACATACAGAGCATTTACATATGCAACGGCCACACAGGTTGCACTCCGCTTCGTCTGCAGTACGTCTCCATCACCGAGAGACCCAAGGAAATGGATTTCTGTCTTTCTACCTCGACTCTCTCACAGGTAGGTCTCTTTCCTAGTCTCATAAATCATTCTAGGAAAATGATGTGTGATGTTCTAAGGTCAGTTAAGGAGTAATTCTGGGGTCAGCGGAATATTTTTTTGTCAAATGTCTTGTAAGGGCCGCGTGGCTCTGACCCTTGTACGGTACTTCTTACTATGAGTTGCTTGTAGTAAATGTTTCTGATGATGCATATTGCATACAGCAAAACGTACGCCATAACGTATTATGTACGCTTAAACGCTTTTAACCACATTAACCGAGGCATGGGAAAGTTCATTATAGGCGAAAGCTTTCAAAAGTAAAGAAAGAAAGAAATTCAAAATGTAAAAAAAATGCTGGACAAAATAGTGAAAATAGCAGATCTACAGGCTCACAATGTATCAGGCTTGTATATTGGCCATTTTCCCTATTCGTCGTACGATGACGTATATTGGGCTTAAGTGGTTGATCAGATTTAAGCATGGAAAAACACAATTCATCGTTTTAAACTGTATAGCCAAATGTAATGTAGCCAAGTGTACATCCTCAACCCCCATGTATGTCAAATTCAACATCAGCAATAACATTCTACACTGAACGTCATCATCAAACACCTCTACAGTAAGTATAGAGACAAAATGTTCTGCAGCAATGTTATGATTTGTCAAGCAAAGTCTTAAATTACCTCCTATCCTTTGAAAAGTATCATGATTTATTCTAGTCTTCAGTACTATACAGTACACTGTGACAGGACAAGACAAACTAGCTGGAGGTTAGAACCTGAGATTGAACCTGTGACAGTCTATCACTAAACCTCCCTGCTACACCGACTTAACTATCTCCCGGGCATTTTCCTTCATACAGTCTAAAAATGAAAGTTTGTGTATACTCTTATGCATTCATTCACAGGATCAGATTAGTATAGACATTGCCAGCGGCAACTGTTTTCAATCATGGAAACCGTACTGAGAGCGGAGGAGTGTGGCATTGCAGCAGGGGGAAATTATCAGTCAAGAATAGACAAGAGTGACGGTTGGGTTAGCCTGGTGAGGACAGTGGGACAGCTGTCCTGGTCACCCTCTGAGCCAGGCTAGTGGCTGGAGACCACAGCTGGAACAGTTGAAGACAGACACACATTTGACAGTACCATGTGCTGAGCTGTGATTCAAGCCCGTCTTTCCCAGGGTTGCATAATATACAGAATACATTTTCATAACACTACACTACAGTACAGTACTGTATGTGCCTGTCTGCAAAAAGCCTAATTCTGTCTGTGTACAGTATATCACCTGTATGTGTGTATGCGTGTCCCTACAAATGTAGACCAATCATAGCGAACTACACAGATCAGCTGACGCTGCTGTGCCAAACACAGCTCAGCAACTTCAGCTCATCATTGGTGAAAAAAGTACACAAATGTTTTACTCAAGTACAAGTATCAATACTGCAATGTAGAAACACTCTGTTACAAGTAAAAGTCCGGTATTCAGAGTTACTTGAGTAAATGTACAAAAGTATTGGCATCAAAATATACTTAAAGTATCAAAAGTAAAAGTACTCATTGTGCAGAATGTCCCGTTTCACAAGTTATCAAGTGATTTATGGTCATGATAGTAGTTATTTATGTATAAAAATCATGTGACATCATATGAGTGTGTTGGAGGTGCAAACAAAGGTACTTCTTGTGTGGATTTGGCTGCTTTTTGTGGTTCAGGGGCTTCAAAAATGTATTTCTAGAGGTCTCGTTTACATTTTTCACGTTGCATTTCCCGGCACTACAATACTTAATGACAATTATTGTCTCACACAAACTCAAAGCCGATACCTGTGTTGTCAAGACAATGGCGGACTCGGACACAGCTTCAAATACAATTTCTGCTTCGTTCACAAAATGCACACCTAGAAACTCGCTGTCCATGGCTACAGAGTTCAAAAGGAAGCCACAGCGTTATTGGATCCTGTATCGTTTTAGTTTTTTTGGTCACAATCCCAAGTGGTGGATGTGCCATTTCCTTTAGTTGTTGATATTCATTGATCAGTATTTCAAGGCTATAAATTACTTACTTACCACAGGAGGGGGACTAAAAGATACCACGACGGGGGGGGGGGGGGGGATAAAAGATACTTTGCACAAGGGCCTCCACAAGTCTTAATCAGTCTCTGGCCACAGATTGCATTTAATTTTATTAGATAATCTCTTGAATCTACTTAGGATTTTAGTAATGCTATACGTTTTATACAACAGTTGGTTTGGATCAAGCAATCTGATTGGCCGAGAGCGGCGTGTTATTTCCCATAACATAACAGCTAGGAGTTGCTTAGCAATGAATATAGCCTAAACAGAGCAGAACTAACTCTTCATCAATCCGTATCAGTATTTATTCCCAATACGAAATCAGATATGTACAAAAACGGTTGTATAAAAGCAACGGAACACTTGAGGTCATGTTATGGCGAATGGCAGCACCTTCAGCCCGTGCCTGTGATCACAGCCGTGAGCAACTCCCTCTCATGTTCTATTCCTTATTTATACCAACAAAGGCTCCAGAACTGTGGGGTCCGGGGACCCCTAGGGATGCTTGAGGAGGTTCCAGGGGGTCCCCAGCTAAATGACTGACCGTTAGGAACCAAATGGATCCTTATGCATACCAAACTGGTCCTTGAAATTAAACAGTTTGAGAATCTCTGCTCTAGTGTACTGCATGTTTAGACTCAGTCCTACCTTGAAGGCTGTCCAGTCCTCCACAGAGTTCTTCCACAGATATAGTGAGGGCAGTCCTGGGGGTCCTGGAGCCCCTGCATCTCCTCTTCTGCCGTCCCGGCCCGCCAAGCCCTGAGAGCCCTGCAGAGGCGTGGGTAAGGAGGACAGTGAATGGATTACTGATGTACAGATGGAAAATCCATCAATGAAATCCTTGCACCAATGCAACGATCTAACACATTTTAACCCATTACTGTAATTTTTACTTGTTATTATTTTCATTTTTTTCACAAATATATATTATAATTCAGATTACTGTATAAAACACAGGACATAAATAATTGTCATATTAATTGATCATTACCTTGTCGCCTTTAAAGCCTAAATAGCCTTGTATCCCGGCACATCCCTGTAAAATGCAAAAAGCCAGATGAGAGCAGTTTGTTTCTATACACTTTATAGACTATTGGCACAACCTGGAAGAACTGTTGTTTATTTGGCGATGCCTACGCAGGTCTTTGAAGAGAGGGCTGTGTGTGGTTTCTGCAGTACATTATTAATGCCATTACAGTTTGAAACATCTATTTTTGGCCTGTAATTTCTCAGGTTGGTCAGACTTTCTCAGAGTCAGTGTTTCAAGGGTGGATTCAACCACATTGTTTCCACAGCATTACCATAACCTTCACTTACAGTACAACTGAAATACAAGCGGTTTTGGGGTATTACATAATCTGCCAGGGAAAACTTTCTAAAGTGAAATTTCAGAGTTTTACGCCAATACTGATGCTTGGATGTTTCACCACTAGTGACAAAGACTATCTGTTCTAAAGGCTTCCTAACAGAAACACGCTTTTCCACTGGGAAATTTACTTCACAGTACTGGATGTTTTTTCTCCCGTTAATGAAAACGGATGAATTAGAGCATATGTTTTCAAAGTGTGAGGCGTGCTCCCACCCACCCAGAAAGGCTCCACAGCAGGCGATGCGCAAGGAGAAGTGAGGGTGAAACAGGAAATTACTGTTGCAATGTTGAGTAGCATCTCTAAAGGTTTGCCTACATCCAGCGTACAAACAATACGTGTGTGTGTGTGTGTGTGTATGTGTGTGTGTGTGTGTGTGTGTGTGTGTGTGTGATCTTAAACTTGGCATTGGCACAACTCGTAGTGGCGTAGAAAACTTTTACTTGAATTATCAGTTGCAAGTGTATGGGCTTTGTCTGAAGGGAGGTCCACTTTGAAAACTCCTGGTGTAGAATTTAACGTGTTTTAGAGTCCAAATAGCCACGTAAAAAAAAAATCAACTTTTACCAAAAATACTTCACTTTAAACAGGTTATCAATATCTGCTTAGTAACAACAGAACACCAGTAGAACGCACTAACCACAAGCCTCTGTAAAAGAAAAAAAAGAACACGGTGGTCTTACTCTTTTTCCCCATATCCCAGTCCGTCCAGGAGGACCACTCAGGAGCCGGTACTTTCTGTTGTCAGAACCAATAACGATATCACCTTCTTTGGGTCCCGAAGACAGCGTGTGTCTCTGCTTAGAACTAGGGGCCATCGCTCCCACACGGTTCCCCTCTGTTATGACTGGGGAACTGCTGGCATCTTTCCCATGTTCCTCTGATGCCGTTTTCACAAAAGCTATCACGTTCTCCTCCAGTAGAAAACTAATGTTGTGAGAAGCTGCCTCCTCGTCAGAAATTTGTGGAATGGAGTCGCGGGAGGGAATGTCCAAGTTGATGATGTTATGTGAAGCTGTGTAAGCTCTGTCATCAATCTCTACAGTGCTTCTCTTAGTAGAGGTGTTTTCATTTAAGATTTGGACGGTCTGCGAGGATTCATCAACAAACTGTCTCACAGTCTTTTCCTGTACAGTGGCCTCCAGAATCTCATCAACGAGCACGAGTACATTCCCTTGTTCAACAGCATCCGCAGCGCTGGAGGCTTTGTCTTCATGTTCTGACAGAGCATCCTGAGAAGAGAGAGAAAAATGTATAAATAATGATATCTGGTAAGGAAGTAAATCTTACTTACAGTATAGCACTTTTTTTAAACACACAATCAATAGGGCATAGCAGTGGCGGCCATTTTCAGGTTCCACCAATCCAAAGCCCATTTTTTTTCCCATAGAGATTTCCAAAAATATTTATATCAATTATTTTAACACCTTTACCGCCGGGCCCGTAGTTCTACGGGCCGTTAAATCCAACGGTTAAGCGCCGAGCCCGTAGTCCTACGGGCTGCGGTCTTTTCGCGCATGCGCGGTCCGGGTGCACTTTCGGAATTTTTTTGATCCACTTCCGTTTCCGGTTTGATGACAGGAAATAGAATTATTTGGGATCCGGTTTCGACGATCACGCCCGCTCCCATTCTACAGACGAAACTGAAACTCAATTCTCTTCCTGTAGTTTTTTCTCCTCGCATTTCACTGTTTAACGTAATCCGCTCTAACTCAAACATGGATGCCCCGTTTGACACGCGATCTTCACTGGGAGATACAGGGAGATCTCGCGGATGTAAACAGACCGTTCACGGCTCAATCTTAAGGATTTTAACAAGATCTATGGCGACATGAAAAAAACAAAAAAACAACAAAAACACCTTGGCACTGGTGAGTACATTATGAGATTAACCTCTGGCGGTGGATGTGTTAAGCCTACTGTATAATCAAGCCATCCAGGCTCCTGTTGAATCATGACCATAAATCATTTTATTCTGTGATAATTGCTTTTTCAAAACCGCAAAACAAAAGGGTATTTATTAACACCATCATACAATCAAATATTCAATTTTATTTTCACATAATCAAATGTTTTATTGATTGATTGATTGATTGATTGATGTACTTTATTTAGTAAGACATTCCCTTTGTTGAGCCAAATCTGGGTTGAACATGATTAGTGGAGCTGCCTCTGGTGTTATGATCGTGGAATTAACATTTTGGAAGTATTTAGACAAATACAGGGGGATCCCAATGTTGTGGTGTATCTTGAAGACCAGGCCCATAGCAAGTTGCTGTACTCTGTCCTCAACCCTAAGTCATGATTCACCAGGAACCTGGATGGCTTGATTCAACACAACAGCTCAACAGCTCTGTCATGACTCATGTAAGCTGTAAATAGGCCATGCACAGCCTTACACTGTAAGAATGTATAAGGCTAATGTAATTGAAAGAATAGTAAGATGAATTCGAATCTTCAACAGCGAGTGAAGGGAGGCAAAAATAGGTGAAATGCTGGGCCTACACAGTACAATCCTTAAATCCACACTGAGGGACATGAGAAGATGAAGGTATGAAAATGTGGTACAATGTATTGCTGCTGTTATACTGTAATGATACAGTAGGTATAAATCATAAAAAGATCTAGGACAACTTTCTATAAAGTAACACATCCCTCAAGCACATACAGCATGCGCCAGTCACTCAATGCCTGGAGAGCATCACTATTATAAAACTAGGCCAATGTTCTATAAGTCTGGACCTGATCAACTTCAAAGTCTGCGTCATACTGCTATACTCAGTATGAAGCAGATAGCAGCATGCAGGTGAGCTGCACAAAGATGAAACAGAATACATGCACAGTACAGACACATTTCCCTTTACCAACAGTAAAACCCTAGTGTCAATTTAACTCTGAGAGTGCAAAACTGACCCAAATGGAGGGTCCATTTAGGTCACGTGGTGATGTGTTAGCTTGAAAATTCTTCAGTTCTTGTCGGCAAGATACACCATCATACTATGGCATATAAATTAGGCTCTGCAAAGACAATGCTCCTTTATCTGGGACTAGGCTAACATTGTTGCTGCCTCTTTCACAGAGAGCAGCAGACATTTGATCTCTCTGCACCTGAGTGTATTTGTTGAGCCTATATCTGCTATGGGTCAAGTCTGGAATAGCAGTACGAAAATTAGGAATGTATGATGGTCCATAGCAGAGGAAACCTTATACCTCCGTTATCGTAGTTGATACCATGTGCTCTTGATCTAAACTCACTCCTCAGAAGGAATATTCCCACTTCACCATTTGAATTACGGTAGCTGCCATTTTCAGATGGCAGACAGACTGAAAGTGAAAAGTTAACACTTGTGTTTGCACTGTTGTTCTGTCTTTGGTTGGGCGTTGGGCGTTTTTGAGTGAACCACAATGGAAACAAGCTTTGGCTTTTTTGTGATTTGATCGATGTTGGCGGTTTTTATTGCGGTCTGTCTTCTATTGGTGCCAAAGAAAGTATTCTATTAGTCACGTCACATGTTGCTGCTGAGTGGAGGGTTCATGAACCCTAGCGTCCCTATTGTGGGCATATCATAACGGCTTAAATAGGTGAAGAGATTTAAGGAGGAGACCAAGTGTAGACTCCTGGGACCACAAAGTATAAACAGTAGGCTTGTACAACATTGTACGACAATGTATAAAATAGGGCTCAAGTGTCAGGAAGAGGACAAATGTTGACTGTAAAGCACCTACAAGTGGCCACTAGTGGCCAGTGGTTGCATTAACCTTATAATTACTTATAGACCAGTGTATCTGATGTAGAAAGATCAAATCTGACACACTGCTGGTGCATGTGATGTTACGAAAGTAGGATTGTGTTTGGGCCAGTGCTGTTCCACAGTCTATACCAGTGATTCTCAACCTTTTCAGGGTGCAACCCCCCAAAATAATCATATTTGAACTGGGGACCCCCCACCCTGACAAGCACTTGGAATTGTAGGATTTGAGGCATTACATTTAGTTTGGCTCGGTTCCACAGATACATTTTGCGAAAATAGCCGATCAACAAGCTCACAACGCCTTGCGTTCACTGTCATCTGGGGCCCCCCAAAAATCATGTGGGGACCCCCCTGCGGGTCCCGACCCACAGGTTGAGAACCACTGGTCTATACCATACTGTAGGTCAGCATGTGGCCTGCAGTATAACACATACATAGAACCAGATGCTTTGATCTCTGCATTGGGACCATAACAGACCTTTCCCATTCACTTCAGCCACACTGAGGTAAATGTAAATGCTCTGTAAAAAAGCCATAAATCAAATCATAAAATGCACGCACGCACACACACACACACACACAAACAATACTACATCCTGCAGATTAAATGTCTAACAATACAAATAACACAGTACCGGTTCAGTACATGATTGATTATAAAATATACAATAGCCTGGAAACAGCATTGCTGATGAGTAGAGAACGTCAGGTCTGAAACATACCATGCAACATACAGTAAACGAGGCATGTACATTGTACAGTACAGCCAGGGAAAAAGGTTGCTTTAGGTCAGACTTATTGCAAAGCAGGGTGGAATTCACTGAACCTTATTTGGTATTCAAGTACAGTACAGCCATTTTTCCTGTAGGTTGAACTTGTAGCCGACACACATGGAACCATACACTGTGAAATTCTTTTGCCCCCTTACAGAGGTCGATTTCTACACCCTCAGAGGTTGAATCAATCAGGATTTTTGCAGCGTATAGGGAGTGTAACGTAAACAAAGTGATGTCACCAGGCTGGGACATCAGCATGAATGATTACTTTACAAGCTCTCGGATATCGCTGCTGTCGGGCAAAAAACATGTATATCCTTTTTATGTTGTTTTGTGAATCAATGCCCTACTTTGTCATTAGTACAGTGTCACACCAAAGTAGCGGAAAATCGCCGCTCTACAAGCACACAGCTTGTAGATCGGCGATAAAAGTGGTTAAGTGTGTCTGTGGGTTCTATAAATATTAATAAGAGCTTGTGACTAAATAATAACTACATTGGATCAAATTTGGTTATTTTTTCCATTTTCTGAAAACAGTTTTGGACATACAAGGTTTCCACCCGACAATGACGATATATGCTGGCAGGGCTGACCTGACTGCACTACAGGCTGACGTAAGCATAAACACTCAACACTGAAGAAGAAGAACGGCAACACTGAGAGACGGTGTTAGGGGGCTTCAATAAATTATGCAACCTTTATGTCTGGGTAAAGGAAATGATCTCTGCTGAAGAATGTGTCCTAAACTGCAGCTGGGCAAACACAGTCCATCATCTGAGGATATGGTACGCTACATAATGAGCATGGGAGGCTTTAAGGAAGCACCCTGGGCATTTGTTTGGGGTGGATGAGATGAGGGATGGTTGGAGGAGAGGGAGGAGATGACACAGAGGGGAGGACAGAGATGTCGGTCAACACATTTAGAATGGGAACTTATTACGACAGACCCTAATCACAGCAGACCATCAGGCTGTTGAACAAGCCCTGTCAGCATGTCAGTTTTGGTGAAATACGTAGTCACACAGGCATTATGACTTCATGATATGACTATGAATACACTCCATTGCTGCTGAACTTGCATGATATTTGCTGCTAAATGATGTCGCTGACTTGCACAAGAGACAGATTCTATATGCTGCCACAGTGTACACCTGCTGCTAAGTGTCTCTATTTGCACAAGAGACTGATTGTCTGCCTCATTATTGTTTTCTATTTTGACCATGCGCCTTATGTATAATTGACATTGTACTTGTTGTTATCCGACTTTGTTTCCTCATGTTTTCTCTATAATTATGACAATTTTTGAAACTGCTAAATGTTGGGTGCTTGTACAAAAAAAAATTGCATCAACTCTTGTACACCTGTAAACTCTCTAAAGTTCAAGTTGTGGCGGTGTCTGTCTATCTGCGTTTCTGTTACGTATTATGGAGATCCCTGACGTCAGCACAAATAAATTGAATGGACCAAATGGATTACATTGTCAAATTAATGGTTATTACCTTCAGCTGTATTTACTCATGATATGTCAAACATTATGTGAGTGCAATCTGCGTGAAACTACAGTATTTCAGTTCACAGCAGCCAATGGTGAATTTTTTACCTGTGGTTGGTCACCAGTCAGTTCTTAAAAATCTAGTCGGTTGACAGTGAAAGGGGCATTTAAAACCAGGGATGTCCCAGCTATATGGTTGGTGGATGGAAAAACATGCATCTTGCGCTTACATCGTTGTTTTGCTGAGGAGGGATAGTTTTTTATGACAAGCTTTCCATTCAAATCACATTGCACACGCTCTTTAAGATCATCAGACAGCATATGATGAGAGACCAAGTTCTAGAAGTGCCCATATGTGCTGGCAAAGAGGAGGATTGCTTCATATGGATCTATTTAAAGGGGCCTCAATGAATAGAGGGCGTTTACAACTGGCTGCAATACAGAAGAACCATGACAAAACTAATGAGTCCAATGAACTCTTACAGTACATGGGAAAGAGTGTAATTTAGGATACAGGTTGGATGTTATCCATAGCCTAATCAGGGAATCCATAGAAACATATCCCTAAGATACATGTCAGTCTGATCCTCTCTACCTAACCTGAATGGATCTACTGTATTCCTTAGATTATATTCCTATCAGCATCCCAACACTTTCCAATACGTTAACCCTTCGTAGGGCATCTTGTTTTTTTTTACAACCACAGACAACATAGTAACACCATGGTCCATTCCATCTCTTAACATACCATATGATTGTCTGTCCATTGTCCTTCCACAGCCAATCCCATATGGAGAGATGTCTGCAGCCAAAGGAATCCCAGGATCCAGGTTAACACAATCCACATGGCTAGCGGATGTGCACACTCACTCCAGCTGCTTCTAAGGTCTATACGCTATCCAGAGCCCAGACAATGTAGTGCAGTGGTGGTGATATTCCAGCAGTGCTCACGTTCTCTGCCACTGATCTCTAACCCTGGAACCATGGTGAGACCATACAGGGACAGGCACACCCTGCATGGCTTCTAGACACACCCTCCCTCCACAGAGACACACTGCTGCCACAACACACTGTGTATAGTGGCCCTCCAGCTCTGGAGACGATGGAAGGTTGGCTCCTGAACACATAACCTCCTATACTGCTGTCTGATGGAGATCTGTTCAAGGCTTGTGCTGTCACATATTTAAGTAATGAATGGCCCGGTTCTCAAATTGACAAATATGTATTTGGATTACATTTTGAAATGATTCTTGGGGGGGCTCGCGGTGGCCAAGCAGAACAAAAAAAAGAAAAAAATCACACATAATGCAAAATGACATCAGGTCTATGATTGGATGAAATGGTGTCTTAGCCAAGGTTTTGTGCAACATTTTCAATTCCTATAGGAACGATCAAATTGAATTTCCCAGGCATTCCCCTTCTGACTTATCAGAGTTGCCATGTCAACCCTGCTGCAGTTACGGCTCAAGTGAGCTTCCCCAAAAGGGTTGTGGTTGTTGGGGGGGGGGGGGGGGGGAATTACCATGAATATAGAACTCCCGAGCCTTCAAAAATAGCTAGCAGAAGTCGTGCTGACTCACGTAATCATATAATATGACTCTTCCTCACAGAAAACCGCACGCAGCGATCCGCTAATGATCTCATAGAGGGTAATTTGATTTAAATGAAGAGTAACGGAGCAGATCTACAGCAGCTTAAATCAAAGCGTTTGAGCTGCAGCAGAGGAACCACAAGGTCATTAAACAGGGGGATCAATGGCTAATAAGGAGAAACCACCACAACGACGGCATCAACCCCAGACCCATCGATGAGTGTTTCTTCTTGCCATGCCCGACAGTGGGAAAAAATCTCTGTGAGGCTTTGGTAGGTATGCTACAGTATGTTGTGCTTAAGAGGGAAAGCCGTTAGCAAATAAACTGCTCTAAGTCCCATCGCAAATATACACACTCTGGCTACGACAGAACTGCTTCATCTGTAGGATAAGTATCGGTCAACACTAGCTGTACCGAGGCCACTGTGTCTCACATGTGGTTTCAATTAATATGTGGGGTTCAGGGCCAGTGTTGCCAGGTCTGCTTATCATAATTTCCCCCCAAGATTCTATTTGAAAATAGCAGATCTACAAGTGTTGTGAGCTTGTAGATCTGCTATTTTCAAATAGCTGACGTACATGTTTAAAGTGCTCACGTGGCCAATAGTTGCTTCTTTTGGGCTTGTTTTCCTAGACCTGGTTGCTTGTTTCTCTCACAGAATCTGGCAACGCTGTTCAGGGCACCATTGGATTTCTCATCGCAAGGCTTTTCTTTGGCTAGGAAACGGGCACAGATCAGCCGCTGCCGCCGCGTGTTACTGAATATCTAACATGATAGGTTGTGATGGTAGATGCATGGTAGTGTTTTCCTCCCTTACATACAGTACGTTGTCTTCAGCTGAGGCTGGTTACGTGAAATTACAGACCAGAGGGCATGATTTCAAGTCTAAAGGCCTCGAGATTGGAGATGACAGATAAGAGCCGCCAATAGACAAGAGCAAACATACTCATGTGGGATATGGTACAAGTACAGAGGACATGTCCCACTTCAAAACCCGCTCCCTGCTCCGTGTTTACTCTGCCAAGCAGTGAGAGTACAGAACCGACTAATGCTACCCAGGCTGACAGACTTACAGACTTAGTTACATAGCACTTATTTTGGGCTTTTTATCTTTCTGTGATCTATTTCCTAGATCTGTCATTGCTAAGACACAGTCAACCAGCTAAGAGTAACACATGAAAATGTTGATATACTGTACTAACTGCATGCTGCTGCTGTCGGGCAACGACAGCAAAGACATCTCCATATTACATTTTTTATGTTCAATCTTTTTTTGTAAATTAAAGGAGCAGTTCACCCAAACATTTCTTATTTTCTATCTATTACGCACCCCATGAAGCCTTGAATTCATGCAGATTTTTGTATTTGTCACATTCCTAAGCCAAAAATATGATGACGGGGGACTCTCCTATGAGACTCCTATTGACCGATGACCCGGCCATCAAATTATTGGCTCAAAAACGACAAAAACAAATCAAATCTCCATGAATTCAAGGCTTCATGGGGTGTGAAATTGATAGAAATCAAGTAATCTTTTGGGTGAACTATTCCTTTAATGCCCTATTTTATACTGTACGTCATATGACAGTGACACAAAAGTAGTGAAAATAGCCAATGTACTACTCACAACGTGTCCGGGTGTGATGCGTTGCGAGTCTATAATGACATGGCCCAGATTCAGAACAGAGACGTTCGGTTCAAAGTGGTCAAGTGTTACAGTGGGCTTTATAAATATCTAACCAATGAAAAGTATTAACAAGAGCTTGTGACTAATAACTATATTGGATCCATTGGAACACAGATTCTTTGTTTTCAATTCCTGACATATAACAATTTTGGACATATAAGGTCCCCCCCTGACAGCGATGTTGTGTGTGCACACATGGTACAGTACGTTGTTGGCACAAATGGCACAATCAAGACTGAAAAGGTTTTGCTTCGAGATTAAATATCCATCGCTTGGATAAAAAGGTGACAATTGCATTGTCTGAGTGACGGATAGATCATACTTATAGATCCACATACAGTATAGCCATTTCAGAATATAACTCCAAATTTTGAGGAACATGTTCACGGTAGAGCTGGAGGCAAAGTAGCTGCTCTGTTGTAAAAGGGTCTACATCTGGAGGGCTGATGTGGGATGCAGATTTGCCTCGACTTGCAGTGAATAGCTGCAAGTCTGCACTCTGACCTCAGCACCAAAATGTGTACTCTAATACACCCCCCCCCCAACCCCCCTGCCCCCAACACCACCAACACACCTTGTAAACATTATCCGCACAGGGTTCAAATATGTGTCAGAGACAGTTTGTATCATGACTCATTTCAACACCATGTCGACATTTATGTACAGCTATTGTCCTAACTGGAGAGATGCTGGAACGGATAAGGCTTCCTGACACATTTTCCATTTTAATTGCTCATTTTGCGGAGTGAGCGTAACAGGATCTGATAAGATTTATCAAATTGATCAGTATTAGTTTCCAACAACATCAAACATCTCAGTGAGAAATGACAGCTACAGTAACTCAATCACTTTTAAAAATGTTGTCAAGTGGGTGTATTTGTCAAAATACTTCCAAAATGTTAATGAAGTCCATGATCATAACACCAGAGGCAGCTCCACAAATCATGTTCAACCCAGATTTGGCTCAACTAAGGGAATGAACTTGTTCTCATGATGCTATTCATCAAAAATGTGGAATGCCCTACCAAAAGGAGTAAGGGAGTGTAAACCCCTACTCACTTTCAAAACTGCCCTAAAGATACACCTTCAGGAGGCTGCAATTCGAAAATGGCCCCTGTCCAAGTCTTAACCTACCCCCCCCCTCCTTCATTTTCCTCTTTTGTATATATATATTTTTTTTCTCTCTTCATACCAGTAACCTGAAAGCTGATTGTATGACATTCTGTATAGTAGTGTGTATATCTGTCTGCCTCTTATATATCATCATGATTTGTGTGCATGGGGTTCTCATCTTAAACAAGCTTAGTGCTTAATGAGAGTTCCAGTTTAGTAGACCTTGTATTGTGAATTTGTACTTCCATGTACTGTTATGTACTGTCATGTACTATTCTCATGTCTTACTAAATAAACTACATCAATCAATCAATCAAAGACCAGGCAACTTCCTTTCATACCTTTTCACACTTTCTGCTCTCACACTTTATGAGCTGGACAAACATTAATTTTGTATTCTATTTCAGATTTTCTAGATCTGCGAAATAAACCTCTCTGAGTCCCCCCCCCCAGGCCCTCCTTATCTCATTTTGTCGGTACCCATGGGTTCTTCAACATATCCTCTGAGTGTACTATATCTCTTTTAACAGGACTGTCAAAGCAATGACAACTTGTAGCCTGGAGGATCATTAGGACTTGACAAGCGATCAGTCACAATGCCCCTGACCTCTCGGCAGGTGGAATGGAACCCTGAGGGCACCTGTGCAAGTCTCAAACAGTCTGGAGATACGAATCGGCACCAAAGACACACATGCTCACTGAGGGATCCACTCATGTATATTTGTAGCCAACTCCATTCATGCATTTGTCCTATTGCTATTCTTGCACAACAATGGCTCAAATAGAAAGAAACTAATACACTGTATATTAATCACGTTCAACCTGCCATCCCTATTTTAGGCATGTCGGGAAAATGTTCAAAAACTTTCAAAAATGAACATTTCAAAATCTTTTCAAGAACAGACAAAATAGCAGATCTACTAGCTCACAAGGCGTCATGATGTGACGCCTAGTGAGCTTGTACAGTGACGCCTTGTGAGCTTGTACAGTGGCAAAGTAGATTAGTATGCAGTGTAGAAGGACCAAAAGTAATGTAGTACAGCCTGATGCTGTATCCCATGATGGAATGACCAGCTTCCACACATGCAGAGTAGTTGGAACTAGCATTTCTCATTGCCTTTCCTCGCCCAGATTTCCACGGAGCAGCCACGGATTAAGAGCATCAAACATTCAAGTTGCAACCATGCGTCTCTAAGCTTTGGGCTAGATCAAAAGTATATCCATGTTTATGTCGCAGTAAAGCGGGATCTTACATTTAAGCGGAGGTCTGCAGCGCTGAAAGCTGGTTAATAGATTTTCCAGCTGGCTGGTAACAGAAGTAAGGATGTAGCTAGTGAGGCGCAGTGAATGAACTGCCGGACCGTCCCATATTACTCCCTAATGGGCCGTTCATCAGAACACAGCTTTCAGCATGTGCACGCACACGCACACGCACACGCACGCGCACGCACACACACACACACACACACACACACACACACACACACACACACACACACACACACACACACACACACACACACACACACACACACAGGTGCTCAAAACCACACTTGAAAGGATGCGTACACCATGCTACAGTACACACCTTATCAAAATTAATCCATAACGATGCACACACAGAAACACACTGAAATGTGCATGCAAGTACATAGGCAGACTAGGCACGCACGCACACGCTGCAAAGTGGTGAGCTCTGAACAACAGGCCTGGTTCCATAATTCTAATGAATCACAGTCCATTAGGAACATGAAGCCAGTTCTTCTTAGGGACCATGCAGTGACATATCAGTGGAAGCCCATTCACTTCCATCAATTCACTTTCCAAAACTAATCTACAGCCCTGTATCGGATGCTTGGCTCAGTTGTCCCCCCCTTACTTCTATACTGACATTGTGTTACAATGATTACACAGCAAATCCTACCACGCGTTCATTGTTGGCCATCACACTGTAGTGCACATGATGTGATCAGATGAACTGTCGTTATTCCCAGATGCGTTATCACTCAAAATGCACGACACACACAATCCAAATTTGAATAGATGGCTTCATGGTCCAAATAAGTCCATGACATTATATCAGTGGTTCTCAAACGTGTCATGGACCCCCAGTATCAGTATCATATCTGAACATGTTGTGTCAGGGACTGTGTCAGGGATAGATAGATATACTCCAAAATGTTCACATTTCTTCAGGATTTGTCAATGTTTTTGTTACATTGTGATGCGAGCTTGTAAATCGTCTATTTTCAAATATCCAGAGTATAAATACCCTATAATAGGGTTAAAGTGGCTAAACCAATTTTGATGCTATGTTAACTAATTTTATTGAGGACCCCCTAGACCCCCCCGGACCCCATCTTTGAGAAGCACTGCATTACATCATGTGCTCCTCAGCCTTAACCTTTGTTAACCCATGGAAGATTTGTTGAGCAGTATGTGCACTTTTTCAGCGACACTCCAGAGTCACGCAATTACAGAGACATAATGCTGTCGGGCAGAAACCTTGAATCCATATTTCAACTTTTTATGTTTGTTTTTTTGGTAAATGAATGACCTACTTCATCATTCAACAGTGTTGTGCCAACATTGCAAAAACATTAACAAAAATAGCCGTTCTACAACGCTTCACATCCTGATGAGTTGTGAGATTGTAGATCAGCTATTTTTGAAAGTGGTTCTGTGGGTTTTATAAATATTTAACTAATGAAAACTAATAACTAAATTGGTTCCATTGGAACACAGGTTCTTTTTTCCATTTCCTGAAAAGTAACAGTTTTCAACATAAAAGGTTTCTGCCACAGCAGTCACACAATTAAGCCAAGTAAAACATTGAAAAAGGCAGACCTGCAAGCTCAAAACGGGCTTGTAGGTCAGCAACACGCGACACAGTTGTGTGACGAAGTATGAATCTGGCTTTACAGTGACATATTTGGAGAGTCTTATGTAGCTCTAAGCGTAAGTTCAATAAAGAAGATCTCTCTCTCACGCTTTCATCTTTATTGCTGGGGATGCTCCACAAATATTCTTTCATTTACAGCTTGAAGTGTGAGCACTTCTAGCCAATCTGCCAATCAGCAGTCAGCCAATCAGGCGATTGGGCTCCGCCTATAAATATCACTGCCTCTGCTCCTGTCATTTTCTTTTCAGCAAGCAGCGAGCAACCCACCTCCATCCCCAACTCCACCGTCCAAAATCTCAATTGTCTAGAGTTGAGAAGGAGTGAGGTTCATCTGAACTGCCACCGCCAGCGTCTAGACACCAGGGGGCGTTCTCCCTATTAAAAGCTAATCTTATACGTTAAATGTTAACAGAGTCTAATCGCCAAAAATGGTGTATCTTTTATTCAATAAAACATTTAATTTCCATCAACTTTCTTTTATTGAACTGTCATTGGCCACTGTTCCGGCCCACAGGAACATTTAGAGATTAAGAGCCTTTACTCAAGGCTTCCTCAATGACAGTTTACAAAGGAGAGGAACCATAGACAATAAAAAGTATGGACAAAGTTACGCCCATAGTGTCAGGAGTCCTCTCTAGACCTGCCCTTGTGTTCACTCCCCCTAGCTAATTGTCTACTCCTCATAGGTTGCTACTCACCTGCTGTGTGTTTCTGTGATTAGTTTGAGGGTATATATTTCAGTGTGCTTCAACATTATCATTTGTCAGTTTGTCGTAGTAACGCCTGTCTTCTGTTCCAGCCTGAACCACTGCCCTTTTCCTGTTTTGCTCCTGGACTAAGAAGTTGACCGTGTTTTTGGATTTACTCTTTGCCTTGCCCTTGCCTGCCTTGTTTTGCTTTTTGATGATATACCTCTGGTATTGTCTTTTGTTCTGTCTAATTGGAATTTACAGTAAAGACTGAGTTAACTTCATTCTGCCTCTTGCCTGCTGTTTTCTGCATTTGAGTCCTCCTGAATATTCTGACAGTACAAACTGACCAAGAATGGACTCAGCGGAATTTGACCAGGTGAAGACCGCTCTTGCTAATCAGGGTGCTTTGCTGGGAAATCAGCAACAGAACCTTACGTCGGTTGCTGAACATTTGGGAAAGATAACTGACACTGTGGCGACGCTGTCACAGCAGGTCCAGAGGATTGTTGTTCAGCATCCTCAACCCCAAGCCGATGCAGCTGCACCACCAGCTCCTGTCCAGCCAGTTCAACCAGCTAGGGAGCCTAGGCTCCCGAATCCTGAGACCTACTCCGGGGAACCCGGTTCCTGTCGGTCTTTTCTTTCTCAATGTTCTCTGATTTTTCAACTGCAACCATCTTCATTCCCTAATGACCGCTCCAAGATTGCCTACGTCATCACCCTGCTGGCTGGAAGAGCTAGAGAGTGGGGGACCGCTATATGGGAGGCTGATTCTGCTGTGTGCCACACTATGGACGATTTTTTCAAGGAAATGAAAAAGGTTTTCGACCGGTCAGTCACAGGCCGGGAAGCAGCAAGGGAGCTGCTCCACATGCGGCAGGGTAATAAGACTGTTTCTGATTTTGCCATTGATTTTCGCACTTTGGCTGCTACGTGTGGCTGGAACTATGATGCCTTATATGATGCCTTTCTAGACGGTCTAAAGGAGAGTTTAAAGGATGAGCTGGCATCTCGGGAGCTACCCGCCACCTTTGATGAACTTGTGGATTTGGCCATCCGCCTTGATAACCGGCTGCGACTCCGCTGGAGGGAGAAGGGGGGTAGTCGTCCTCCTCAGCAGCGCCTTCCTATCCTTCCCCCTTCCCTATCTGCAGCAGTCCGGACACCTTCTACTGTCACCACAGATGCCACGGAGCCAATGCAGGTGGACCGGGCCAGCCTGTCTTTGTCTGCAGAGGAACGCAGGAGGAGGATTGAATCGAGAGCTTGCCTATACTGCGGCGGGGCTGGCCATTTCAAAGCTTCCTGTCCAGTAAAAGGGAGAGCTCATCAGTAGAGCGAGGGTTACTGGTGAGTGTGACATACAAGAGCCCTCCTTTGACCAGGTCCACAATGCATGCTACTCTTAGTTATGTTAACCAACAACTGCCTATTTCAGTTCTGATTGATTCAGGGGCCGATGAGAGTTTTATTGATTCTTCTCTGGCAGAACAGCTTAATCTGCAGACTTTTCCAGTGCAGCCCGTCCTCAGGGCCAATGCCCTTGATGGGCGCCTCCTGGCCACTGTAACCCACATTTCTGCCCCAGTAGGCCTGTTAATCTCAGGCAATCACAGAGAGGAGATAGCTTTACACCTAATTTCCTCACCTCATGTCCAGGTTGTTTTAGGCCGACACTGGCTTAAACGGCATAACCCTCATATTGACTGGACCAAGGATGTAATATTAGGCTGGAGTCAGTTTTGTCTCTCCCATTGTCTCAGAGATGCTCAGTGTTCTGTTTCCCCAGTGCCTCCACTGCAGGAGGAATTCCCAGACCTATCAGAGGTGCCACCAGAGTATTTGGATTTGAAACCAGTCTTCAGTAAATCTCGAGCCACTTCACTACCCCCTCACAGACCTTACGATTGTGCCATTGAATTGTTGTCGGGTACAGTACCTCCTCGTGGGAAGCTATATTCACTGGCCCGTCTAGAGATGGCTGCCATGGACCAGTATATCAGTAACTCTCTGGCTGCTGGCATTATCCGCCCCTCTTCATCCCCAGCAGGAGCGGGGTTCTTCTTCGTGGGGAAGAAAGACAAGACATTGCGCCCTTGCATCGACTACAGAGGTTTGAATGACATTACTGTTAAGAACAGGTACCCTATTCCTCTTTTAGCCTCTGCTTTTGAAGTACTGCATGGTGCCACAGTATTCACTAAGTTGGACTTACGCAATGCGTACCATTTGGTCCGTATTAAAGAGGGAGACGAATGGAAGACAGCTTTTAACACACCACGAGGACACTATGAATATTTGGTGATGCCTTTTGGGCTTACAAATGCCCCCGGTGTGTTTCAAGGCATGGTCAACGATGTTTTGAGAGACATGATCAATAAGTTTGTTTTTGTGTATCTCGATGATATTCTGATTTTTTCCCCTTCTCTTGAGGAACACTCTAAGCATGTCCGACAGGTCCTGCAACGCCTTTTGGAGAATCAACTCTATGTGAAAGCTGAGAAATGTGAATTTCATCGCCAGACTGTCTCCTTTCTGGGGTTCATCATTAAGGATGGGAGTATGCAGATGGACGACGCCAAGGTCAAGGCAGTGATGGAGTGGCCCACTCCTACGTCCAAGAAGGATGTGCAACGGTTCCTAGGTTTTGCTAATTTCTATCGCCGGTTCATAAGGAACTACAGCACCCTTTCCGCCCCCCTGTCTGCACTCACCTCCATCAAGGTTCCGTTTGACTGGTCGCCAGCTGTAGAGCAGTCTTTCAAGGAACTGAAGAGGCGTTTTACTTCAGCTCCCATCCTGATTCGGCCAGATCCTACACTTCAGTTCATAGTTGAGGTTGATGCCTCAGAGGTTGGTGTTGGAGCTATTCTTTCCCAGCGTTCTCCTGTTGATAACAAGTTGCATCCTTGTGCCTTCTTTTCTTACCGTTTGGATTCCTCTGAACGCAATTATGACATTGGCAATAGAGAACTGCTGGCAGTTAAGATGGCACTTGAGGAATGGAGACATTGGTTGGAGGGTGCTCTAGTGCCATTTTTAGTCTGGACAGATCATAAGAATCTCGAATACCTGCGCTCTGCTAAACGCCTTAACTCCCGGCAAGCACGTTGGGCTCTGTTCTTTTCCAGATTTTCCTTCACCCTCTCTTATCGACCAGGAAGCAAGAACGGGAAGCCTGATGCACTCTCCCGTCAGTTTCCCACTCCAGATCGCCCTGTACATCCGGACACCATATTGCCTAGAGACTGTGTGGTGGGGGTTCTTCGTCTGGACATTGAGAACACTGTTAAGTCTGCTTTGCAACAGGACCCTGGGCCAGGTAATTGTCCTCCTGATAAACTTTTTGTGCCAGTTTCTGCCCGGTCTCAGGTTCTACAGTGGGGTCACTCGTCACCGCTTGCCTGTCATCCTGGGGTGCGACGTACCCTCTATCTGGTCCAGCAGCGCTTCTGGTGGCCCTCGATGACGAAGGACGTAAAGCAGTTTGTGGCTGCCTGTATTACCTGTGCTCAGAACAAGACGTCCACTCAACCTCCGTCTGGCCTTCTGCAGCCACTTCCTGTTCCGTCTAGACCCTGGGCTCACATAGCCATGGATTTTATTACAGGGCTCCCGCCCTCACGAGGTAACACAGTCATCCTCACAGTGGTAGACAGGTTCTCAAAAGCTGCTCATTTCATTCCATTGCCCAAGCTTCCCTCTGCTAAAGACACTGCTCAACTCATGATAGACCATGTGTTTAGGTTGCATGGGCTACCTGTGGCCATAGTTTCAGACAGGGGTCCACAGTTCACTTCCCGGTTCTGGAGGGCTTTCTGTAAATCAGTGGGAGCCTCTGTATGTTTATCTTCAGGCTTTCACCCTCAGACGAATGGCCTAACTGAGAGAACTAATCAGGACATTGAAACTATGTTACGCTGTCTTTCCTCTCACAACCAGGCCTCGTGGGCTGAATATCTATCGTGGGCTGAATATGCTCATAACTCTCTACCTGTTGCCTCCACTGGTTTGTCCCCATTTCACTGCTGTCTCGGCTATCAGCCCCCTCTGTTTCCCTCCCAGGAGGGGGAAGCTAATGTGCCCGCTGCCCAGCAGTTCATCCGCCGCTGTCGCAAAGTGTGGCGGGCCGCCCGGTCCTCCTTGCTGCGGTCATCTGCCAGGGTCAAGCACTATGCCGATCGTCGTCGTCGCCCAGCTCCTTCCTACCATCGGGGCCAGAGACTGTGGTTGTCATCCAGGGACTTGCCACTACAGGTGGAATCACACAAGCTGGCTCCTCGTTTTGTGGGACCTTTCCCTATCTCTAAGGTCATCAGCCCTTCAGCAGTCCGTCTCAAACTCCCTCGCCCCCTTCGTCGGATTCATCCATCTTTCCATGTCTCTAGAGTCAAACCTGTCAACCAAGGCCCGTACTCCCCGCCCTCCAATCCCCCCCCTCCGCCCAGGTTGGTGGACGGCTCTGAGGTGTACACGGTGCGTCGGCTGCTCAAGGTTCGTCAACGTGGCCGTGGGCGCCAATACTTGGTGGACTGGCAAGGCTATGGTCCTGAGGAGAGGAGTTGGGTCCCTGCTCGGGACATTTTGGACCCGGTCCTTATTCAAGACTTTCATCGTCGTCATCCTGAGGCACCCTCTAGGACGCCTAGGGGCGTCCGTGAGGGGAGGGGTACTGTCAGGAGTCCTCTCTAGACCTGCCCTTGTGTTCACTCCCCCTAGCTAATTGTCTACTCCTCATAGGTTGCTACTCACCTGCTGTGTGTTTCTGTGATTAGTTTGAGGGTATATATTTCAGTGTGCTTCAACATTATCATTTGTCAGTTTGTCGTAGTAACGCCTGTCTTCTGTTCCAGCCTGAACCACTGCCCTTTTCCTGTTTTGCTCCTGGACTAAGAAGTTGACCGTGTTTTTGGATTTACTCTTTGCCTTGCCCTTGCCTGCCTTGTTTTGCTTTTTGATGATATACCTCTGGTATTGTCTTTTGTTCTGTCTAATTGGAATTTACAGTAAAGACTGAGTTAACTTCATTCTGCCTCTTGCCTGCTGTTTTCTGCATTTGAGTCCTCCTGAATATTCTGACACATAGACTCTACAGACCGTAAATGAAGCCTATTTTCAAACTATTTCAAATCCGCCATCTTTCTATATCCTATGCACTCGGAAATGAATGCTATTGGTTGGGACCAGAGCGGGGGTGGGGAATGAATGCTATTGGTTGTGTAGCTTGTCAATCAAATCATCACAAGGCAGCCACGGCCCTCCTACAGCATACCCTACTTTATCATCAATTTGAATGGGACCATGATTTACCAAAACGCATATCATGGTGTGATTGAAGACTTTAAACTAGCTACTGGAAGCATACTGTATAGTATTTATGACAATGTTTATTAAGGTAATAAAATCAATTGTAAAGTTCGGCAAAAACCCATCCACTTGAATGGAGCTTATTTACTTCTGACACCAGCAGGTGTGAAACAGCGAGACTACAGGCCATTCATATGAACTGTCTCTTCCTATATAGCCTAAATGTACAACTCGGAAGCTGGCCCCTTGAGAGGAACACATTTCTCATTCAGCCACATGACAGTTCAAACTCTCTTATCAGTGTCCTCACCATATGTACATCATCTGTGGACCCCTCTATGCTGTTGTTCAAGACATCACCAGCAGATGATTCATTGCTCTACAATGAAAGAGAGGAGTCTTTAAATATAATTCCATTCCAACACATACATAACATACATACTTACGCACATGTACATTATGTACTTACATAAAATACATACAGTACATAACTACAGATATACATACATACATACATACATACATACATACATACATACATACATACATACATAAAGCCATTGCAAAGTAAAAAATAAATAATAATAAATGGCGAGGCTCTGACATGTGGGGACTTCATGTGATCAGCCTGTGACATCAGTCATCTATGATGGCAGTCGTCTTGACATTATCTAACTATGACGCATTTAATAATTTGTGGAGGTACTTTTACAGCATGGCCTAGACAGCTGGCAGTGTGTGTGCAAGACATCACGCACACGCACACACACACACACACACACACACACACACACACACACACACACACACACACACACACACACACACACACACACACACACACACACACACACAAATTTGATTTCAGTTTTCAACCTGTAAGCGTGTTTCCCTGAAAGACGATGAGGCCATCCGGTCGCAGGCAGGCAGGTGGGACGTACAGTGTTGTCTGGCAGCCTTTGGGTCCCCCATCACAAAGGTCATCTGTCTCACAGCCCCCTGGGGGATTACAAGTATAGGAAGAGGGTGAGACACACTGTTGAAAAGGTGAAAGGTTACCCATGGCAGGAAGTTCCAGCCTTCACCCTGCCTGACGTATAGACTCTTATCTGAGTGGAAAGGATCAACGAGGTTAGACAAGGATATATGTGTCTCTATTCCCATGACGATTCCATGGCCTTGACCTTAAAGTCTTACATGAGAATGTGACAAAAGACACTTTTACCTTTTTTTTAAAGAAATGTTTCCTTCTTTTCTTGGGCTTACATTACCCGTGGTGGAAAGAGTACTCAAATTGTTTACTTAAGTAAAAGTATCAATACTGCAATGTAGAAATACTCTGTTACAAGTAAAAGTCTGGAATTCTAAATTTACTTGAGTAAAAGTACAAAAGTAAATAACAAAAGTATAAACCTTGCCTCTGAGAGTAGTGGAGTAGAAGTAAAAGTACTGAAAACTGGAAATACTCCAGTAAAGTAAAAATACCTCAAGTCAACATTGTACTTAAGTACAGTACTTGAGTAAATGTACTTAGTTACTTTATACCACTGTACATTACTTATCAACAACCTCAGAGGTTTTTGTTGAAGAAGGGGAATGTTTCACTTTCCCTGCCTGAACGAGTGAACATCCAGTCACAAGTCTGACTTCCAGTCTACCTCCACCCCTGTATATAAAAAGGTACAGTAAACTCTATGAATATGAACAGAGTTCTGCCAACAAGATAGACGATACAACCCAGCCTCTCAGACAGTGATTAAAAGGCACATGGGACCACTGGCTCTGGATTCAATTACAGTTCAGATGAGTAGCACTGGGAGTGTACAACCATAGAGAGGATTTATGGGCTGTCAGTAAAGTAAAGTTTTTGTAGAACTGGTTAAAGTTTAGGTGGCAGTAGGGTGGACGAGCTGATAAAAGAACCATCCCAAATGTCAGGCTTTATCCTCACAGATCTGTCCATCATCTGTCAATCAGTTCATGTTACTGTTGAAGTGTCCACACGAAAGACGCTGCACTTTTGCTGCCTTAAGCCTGATTCATACTTAGCTGCATGCCAGTGTTGCGCACCGAAAATAGTCAATCTACAAGCACGTCGCAATGCAATGCGTTGGGAGCTCGTAGATCTGCTATTTTTGGTATGACACTGGCGAGCAAGTATGAATTAAGAGTTATTATTCCAAGTCTCGCTAAGAAAGAGCGTTACCTGTATAACAAAAATGTAAAACACAAATGTAACACTTTTTAAATGATCCACCTATATGATACATTGCAATGCAAGATAAGATGTACAAAAACGAATTTCACCCACTTTTTTACCTTGTAAACCTGTGATGTGACAATAAAACTGATTCTGATTCTAAGATAACAAAAACCTTAATTGATCCCTGGAGGGAATTTAGGGTGTCCACGATATAGTAAATAAGAATACAAGTTTTATTATACTGACCCCTAGATATGTGCACTGGATCTCTGAAAGGGGGAATGAGTCTATCAACAATGAGTTTATGGATTATGGATGGATAATTGTATCAACGGTGTATGAGAATTAAAAAAACGTATGGTCTGTCAGCAGCGATCTGAATGAATATATGACAATGTATCAACAGTCTATGAGTGAATATAACAAGTACCATCTCTCAACAGTTATCCTTAACAGACATCAAAGTTCAGCAATGTGTCCTAGTAGTCACACACTAATGTCATACAATTAACATTTACTGTTTACAGTAAGCTGAACTTCTCTTTACTGCCACCAAGTGGCCAAGATCATCTGTGAAACAAACCCATTCATCCATTGACTCCTAAAATCCTGAAGTGAGTCAGCAATGGGTTCCCTCGCCAGATTTCCAACGTTTTTTCTCAGGGGGTTTTCGATTTATGCGGAAAATAAGGTCTGTGGTTTACATGAGTCAGAAGAGACTTTCACATTTTTGTTATGTTTATGTTATTTTTTGTACTTATATATGAATCAAAAGGCGTGAATATCATGAGCCTTTGTAGGCTACAGAGATCATTTTAATTTATTTATCCAAAACCCACCGGGGGGGGGGGGGGATTTTGGGATGGTCTACAAAAAAAAGTAACCCTCAGTTACTGTAAAGTAACGTTCTGGCAAACTCAGCGTAAAATAAATCCCTAGGCTATTACCCTCTAAACTTAGTAAACTCAACCTGAGTTGGCTACGTCTTTTTTTCCCCTCAACACCAAATCTCTTCAATCGTCTTCAAGCTCACAACTATATAAGCTTGTAGATCTGTGTTTTTGGTAAACGTTCCCCCCAGAATATAGGGATACGGCAGTACAGGGGTTCAAGACTGATAGTATTCCGAAATCGCAGTTCCTTACGTCAAATGGAGTCTCGAAGGCCTCCAGGATGCCTCCTACCATCAGCAGACCATCAGTGATGAGATCGTGTTGAGGGTAGTCCCAGTGAACCTTCTCCACCAGGGTACAGTCCACATACACCTCCAGCCACAGAGAGGACACCCCCACTGAAACCTGGTGCCACCGGCCGTCACACAGCGAAGTCACTGGGAATCTGAAGTGTATTCAGGAAAGTAAGACGGGTAAGGATAGGAAATTCCATTTTGTCTGTATGGTACGTACTTTCATTCACAGCCACGATTACAAGAGGTGATACATTTTCTTAGCAAGGGTACACTTAGAATCTAAGATCTACCATGCCATTTAATTTTACTCTTTATTTATTTTTAAACACATTCTTATGCATTATGGAAAGCAATTTTAAATGCCTTTGTGTATGGAATTCTGTGTGCTTTACAAATACATTTGCCGTGTCCACTATGGCGAGTAACGTCAACGCTTGCTCTTCCCATTAAGTATTACTTTAACGGGAAAGCGATGAATGAAGGCAGTGAATATTCTGTCTGAATGAAGATGGATCATATGGATCACTGGTTCCCACTGTGCGTAGGGACCTCCAGGGGGGTCCCCAAATTATTTTGGGGGGTCCCCAGATGAGCGGATGTGCATCATTGTTTTCTCACTCAACAGTAAACAAACCAACATACAGTATAATATATATATATATATATAAGTGTATAACGGGTATCTGCAATTTTTTAAAGTTACAATTTAATTACTTTTAAGACTTGGCCAAATTGTCAAATATTACATAAGAAAGAGGCAAACATTGTGAAAATATTATTTAAAACAATTATAACAATGTTTAGCTGTGGAATTGATTCAAACTAAATGTAATGCATACAATTCCAACAAAGTGCTTGTCAGAGTGGGGGGTCCCCAGTTCAAATATGATTATTTTGGGGGGGGTTGTGGCCTGAAAAGTTAGGGGAACCTTGATATGGATGACACCCCAATCCGTCAGTGTGGTACAGTATAGTCTTACTCGTAGTCTCGGTGTTGTGTGGAGACGTAGGTGAGGGAGTGGGGGCTGAGGCGGAGCTGCAGCTGGATGTGGTGGTAGGAGTCCAGCACTGTGACCAGGCTGCTCTCCTCATGCTGGGAGCTCTGCACCTCCAACAGCAGGCTGAACTCTGCTGCAAACCTGTAGAGGAAGACCACATGCACATCATACACACATGTCATGTATGTACCCCCTTCAAAAACAAGATGCTGCCATCTCAAAGGGCATATCATCACGGTCAGGTGTGGAAATATTGTGTATGTCCAAAACTGTTGTACATGTAGTGTTGTTGTTAGTAGGAATTTTCTAACGCAGAAGTATTCGGGAGGAAGTGGACTAAGAAAGCGAAGGACCCAAACCGAGTTCCCGTCTCTACACAAAAAAGGAGGTGGTGCCCCCAGAGGCAGGTGGTGGCCCCATTTTTACCGAATGGGTTCCCAGATTGTTTAGTCACAAACTCTTGTTAACACTTTTCATTCGTTCAATATTTATAAAACCCACTTTCACTTTCAAACATTTTGAAAAGTAGAGACAATAGCAGATCTACAAGCTCACAATGCGTTGCGATGTGACATGTTGTGAGCTTATACAGTAGATCGGCTATTTTCTCTACTTTAGTGTGACACTTGAACGACGAAATATAAGTCATTGATTTATGGAAAAATAAACAGTTTCATAAAAAAGTTTATACAAGATACAAGGTTTCTGCCCAACAGCAACGGTATCCTGCTGAAAATAAATAGCGTCTCTGTCGAGTGGAAACCTCATATGTCCAAAACTGTTCAGGATTCAAGTTCAAAAACAGCAAACGTAGCAGATCTACAAGCTCAAAACGCGTCGCTTCGCGCCACGTTTCAAGCTTGTGGATCTGCTACTTTTACTACTTTTGTGTGACGCTGTAGTATGATCAAGTACGGCACTAAATTATGAAAAAACACAAAGACGTTAGAATATGGAGATAAGAGGTTCTGCCCCGACAGCAACGATATATTTCTCACAATTTCCCACATGCAAGCACCCCACAGAAGCACACATGTCATATGGGTATGCACATGCTGTTAGAAGTCCAAAGGGAAGCACGCACATCCCAACAAAAACTACGTACATTGGAGAGGGTGTGTGACAGTGGTTAATCACTGCAACAGCTGCCATTGATTGTGACTGTCCTCGTTTGTTGTATAATATAACACGCCTACTTCCTGTAATGTATCAGACCTGATGAAGACCCACAGTGGTCGAAACGTTGTCGAAAAAAAAAACATCTACTGGGAGTTACAGTGTGTGAACTTCCCTTCCTTCTCCTATGCACATGCTAACAGAAATGCATTCCATCAGTCAGTTTGCCAGAGGCGAGAGAGGCACACACATTGCAAAGTAATGTTTAGAATACTGTTATACTCTGTTAAAACGATCCCTGGCTAATAAGCCAAATATGCCTTAATACATTATAAATGTCCTCTATAACAAAAAAAACACCTCAAATATTAAATTTATTTTAGAAATAGTTCATCTTTCACTCAATAGGGGCAATGCCCGTCGCAAGTTGATGATGTCATTTGCCCATGTGTGGTCTAGCCCTAAGGAATTTATGGAATGCATGTGCAAAAAAACAATTACAAATATTGATTTGATGCTCATATTAACCTTAGGTTAAACCGTAGTTTCTTATTTTCACATGCATTCCATTTCCAGATTTGTCTTATTATCCAGGGATCCTTTTGAAGATATTCAAGCGTATAAACGTGTTGTATAGTGTTTCCCAACCTTTTCTGGATCAGGGCTCACTTAAAAATCTCGAAAGCGTTGCGGCCCACCCATCTGACCACATGGCAGCTTTGTTAAATGGTCAGATGGGTGGGCTGCACACATGTTTATTCTAATGATCTGTGTTCCAACTTGAACAATGGAACTAATGTAGTATACTAATCGGTATCACAATGAAAGTTGTTCTTTTTACATTACATTAAAGGTAGGGTAAGTGATATTTTTTGGTTAAAACAAAAAGTATTTTGATAAAAGGTTAAAACATTATATTCTGATAGTAATCATTGCTAGAGTGTTTGTTCAGTAACAGGAGTCTCCCTGTCTCTCCAGCTCTTTAATAAACAGAAAATACATTTTCCGGTAGGAGTCAAAATCTCAGCCAATCAGGAGAAAGTACCCATTTTTAAGCTTAATTTGTATAATGTTCCAGTTCCAATTTTGCCTGCTCATTTCTTAGTGTCATCACTTCCAATTTCACTTGTTTAATCTGTATCCTGATTGAGTTCTCTGTCCTGGTTGGATAAAATTGGAAATGAAACTGAAACGAAAATGTATTTTCTGTTTAATAAAGAGGTGACAAGGAGAGACAAGGAGACTCCTGTTACTGAACAAACACTCTATAGCAATGAGTACTATCAGAATATAGAGCTATTTAACACTTATTCTAACCAAAGCAAATCACTTACCCTACCTTTAATGTTATATCAGTAATAAAAATCTTAGTGTTTTGCCAATTATTTGAGGGTCCACATTCAATATCCTCACGGCCCACCAGTGGGCCCCAGTCCACAGGTTGAGAATTGCAGTTATAGACAGTTTTAGCCAGAATAAAAAGGCAAGACACAGTACCTTGGTCCAAATACCTGCCATGTGGGCATTGTCAAGCTGGCATAAAGGCCGATGTGGAGCGTTGGACACAGCTGGTTGTCCAAAGACAACGATACGTTAGTGGTGTTGACCGACAACCGGGAAAGATGCTCCATTACGTCCATCTTCTCTGTTAAGAAAACAAGAACATAGTGTGAATGTTAGCCAGGGTTCACGGTTCCTAAGGGACCCTCAGGGTTCCTTGGGGCAGTGGAAAGAAGACCATTACTTCATAAAAAAATTATCAACAAACTATACAATAAAAACTGGTCAAACATTGGCCAAATTGTCAAATAATATAAGAAAGATGCACAAATTGTGAAAATAGCCACTATTTTCACAATAATTATCTGTGGAACCGACTCAAACTAAATGTAATGCCTCAACTCCTACAATTCCAAGTGCTTGTCAGGGTGGGGGGTACCCAGTTCAAATATGATTATGTTAGGGGGTCACTGCCTGAACAAGTTGAGAGTTGCCTTGGGTGTTCCAAATGGACCAAATGGTCTGCAACTCTGTGAGTGTACAAATTCATTTGTCTGTGGCAAACGGATGGCAAACATATTACATTTGTTCTACTACAGAATTAAATAATATTCAGTATTGCCATTTAAATATTCCGACCACCATCAGCTCTCCTGGGCCAAACCCTTGAACTTTTGTTACATGCTACAGCAGAACCATCGTTTAATCACAGCAGGGCAGTGAAAGCCAACTCCCACAGTGGGGGAGGAATGAAGTCTTGATAGTGCTCCTTCATGTCTCCCTCGGTGGGGAATGGGGCCGGGAGGGCTGCTCCGTGGCAAGGTAACAGCCATGGATAACGGATTATGGGACATGTACGCTCCATCACCACCCAAGGACCTCCAGCAGCCAACAAGCTTGTGGCAGTCCATCATGAACGGACTGATTATGTCATTTTGACTTTGCCCTTGATTGTGAACTTGAGCTTTGACCTTTCCTACCCAAAAGTTAACCATCTCTTCAGGGCCGCCTACTAATCCTTCCCACCAAGTTTCCTGAAAGTCTGGCCATCCATTCTCAAGTTATTTTTGCTAACAGGCGTAAGGCCTAAACAGAACTCCTGTCCAACTCTGTTGGTGGAGGTAACAATGCATAACATTGATTGATTGATTGATTGATTGAATACTTTATTAGACAACACAAGGTGTAGTACAGTCAGACATTTGGGCTAAACTGTACTGTCCTACAGTATGTATTCAATTCATAGCATAAAAATAACACCAAAATACAACAATGTACAAAGTGTGTGTGTGTGTGTGTGTGTGTGTGTGTGTGTGTGTGTGTGTGTGTGTGTGTGTGTGTGTGTGTGTGTGTGTGTGTGTGTGTGTGTGTGTGTGTGTATATATATATATATCTCTCTCGAGGCAGTGAATATCATCATCTTTCTATGGGAAAAGTGAGTTTTGAAAGAAGCCATCCACATTTTTTAAGGGATGGGGTCAAGGCATTCCACATTTTGGTGGCAGAGTAGAAGAAAGATAATGTTCCCATGACTGGATCTAAAAATGTGTAATCATGTGTCCTTGTACTGGACAGAAACATTTTATGTGATTCCAAAACTTTTGAAGACCTGGATATGATCACATTTTTACTTTCCAGACCTGCAGAGGAGTCCTATATCAGACCCAAAAGTTGGCCCTGTATGATTTTGTGTATTGTTCTGACCACCTGGCTTGATGGCCTCGATGCTTGCCAGACTCTCCAGAAAAGATCATTCCATGAATGTCAACACTAAAACAAATCCCACCATCACAAAACGACACATTATAGGTTAATATTAATGTTATTTATTTTCTTAGGAATTAGTTTTACCCAATGCATTTACCCAATACATTTCTAAAGGAGAGAGTAATGTATGCTTTTGAAAAACTGTGGAGGAATTTCATGAAACAAACCCTTTCTACATCATAATTGATAACCTATATTCATCATACACAGAGAGGGATAGAGAAATGAAAGAAGCCTCCTATTTATTGTCTCCGCCAGGCCGAAAAGCATGGCCGAGACTATGTTTTGCACCCTGTCCGTCCGTCCGTGTGTCCGCCTGTCTGCGAGCAGCTAATCTCTGGCACTGTTGGCCCGGTCGCTGCGAAACTGTGCACACACAGTTTCTGGATGCCAAAGCCAAACCTCTGCCAGATTGGCCAGCTATAGCGCCACCAGGAGGCCGATTTTTGCTAAACAAAATTTGCAAAACATTTTTTGCTATTACTCTTTCAGATTCTGTCCAAAAATCACACAAATCGCAGGATAGGTCTGTTTAGAACAAAATGTCTCAAATCATGAACGCAGCGTGCACTTTCCGTGAAATTTTGCACGCACATTCCCACTAGGCCTAAGAAGAAATGGCACCCTTTTCACATTGGCCTATTATAGTGCCACTAGGAGGCCACAATAACCTACCTGACCTGGCGGAGACCTGTGCTCCGAGGAGCACTTTCTCTAGTTTACCATGTTGCATCAAGTTCATGTTCCGGTTTCATTTTCTAGAATATTTGCGTAAAGAATGCACAAAACGTTCACTATTGTTTTGACTTTGATCATGCTAGGAGGACTTAAGAGCTTATGGTGAATCCCTCCCCTTGCCTCTTCCCTGTATGCGTGTGGTGAAAGACCTACCTGGCTACCTGTCTAGCAGCACAGCCACTTCATCACTCACTGCCCTTGTCCCTCACACACACTAGCGCTCTTCCTCCTCTACTGGGAGACTGGTCACACATGACTGGGCTCTGATAACCCGATGAAAGGACTGCTATGCACCATGCTCTGCATTCCTCTACTCAGCAGGGCATATATATTTTCTGAAACAGCATGGTTGAGAGGAGAAAGGTGCTGAAAGCCGGCATGCATTCCTGTATATGAGGGTATTTATATCACGCTGTATTGGCCTCGTTATAGTGTTTGTAAACTGAAACAATGACGGACAAATGTTCTGGAGAGGCTTGTGTTTGTAAGCCTGCAGATGTTGATAGCATGCCAGTATACTATTTAAGAAGGAGGACGAGGCTCTTTGAACAACTCAATGTGACACGCAGCAGAGGCCCCACTCAAAAGGGAACACTGCCAGACCTGAAGAGATGGATGGAGCGAGCGAGAGAGAGAGCATATGAGAGAGAGAGAGAGAGAGCATATGAGATAGAGAAAGAGACACAGACAGACAGACAGACAGACAGACAGAGGGAGACAGAGAGAGGGAGAGAGAGAGACAGATACAGAAAGGGGGTACATTTTTTAACGTAGACCAAATCACTTAAATGCAGGTGCAAGCAGGCATCTTGAGCCCATGTGTTTAAAAGGAGAGTATAGGAGAGGTTAATTCTAACTTGACTCAGACCCAATAACAGATTCAAAATTGATTCAATACAATTCTCTTACATAGACAGACTTTGGAACCGAAGCCATGGATAAAAAAATATAAATATAATATTTAAAAAAGGTCTTTACCACTGGCTCGCACCACCCGGCAGTATAATGTAGTACTGAAAACAGCAACCTTCCAGCAGTGGTGGAATATATCTAAGCACATTTACACAATTCTGAGTTGTACTCAGAATTGCAAATACTTAGAGGCAAATACTTTTTACTCCGCTACAATTATTCAAAAACTTTACTAACTAGTTACTTTGCAGATTTTATATGACATTTTTTAAACTGATAATGGTGTATTATTATGGGTTAAGCTACCCAGCAGCACATAGTTAAAGGACGACTTCACCCATTTTCAACCTATCTTCATATAATTGGTCCTCACTAATGCTCTTTATAATATAATTTAAAAAAAATCCTACTCGTTCTGTGTCTCACTGTGGATACTTTAGAAAACCTGCCTACCAGTGACATCATCAGGGTTTCCTTTTTTTTGTGTGAATATTAACATATTGTATTAACGTGAGAACAATGGTGGCTTCTAACATGCTAACTTTCCAGGAATAGACATCCTGCAGTTTCTATTAGCTTCCCGTTCAAAGTACCTAGATGGGTCTGAAACGTGCGTCAGGGGGTGAGGGATTCCGTCCGTTCTTTACGGACACATGCATAGTCGCTCACGTTATTTAGGGGTTATTTTATTTATTTTAAAGTGTACAGGCATAATACACCTATTCATCCACTAGATGGCAGTTGCGAGAGTATGTACCGTTCCCATAATGTTGCCATGTCTGCTTATTATAAGCGACTTTGGGCTTATTTTTCTGTAAAGTTGCTTGTAAACAAACAAGCAATTTTTTATTGGTGGTTGCGGTTTTATTTGGGCTTTTTTCTAAAGTGTAGTTGCTTATTTGGGCCAATTATTATTTAAACCAGTTATATTGTAGATCTGCTATTTTCATGTGATATGGCCTAGTCGATTCTTTTGGGCTTGTTTTCATAGACCTGGTTGCTTATTTCTCTCACAAAACCTGGCAACAGCGCAGCTAACAACATGAAGCTAGTAAGCTACCATTGTAGCATCTAGCCAAAACAACGCAATAAAAGACACAAACTAGTCCACAAACTAGACAAAAGCAATGGTTGTCTACAAAACGTGAGTTTCGACCCTTACTGCACTGTGCTATATTATTTGTGTGTGTGTGTTTAACTTTAGGGAATGGCTGGGTTCATTTTGTCACAGACCGTGGATTGACGGTCTAAGTAATTAAGTACATTTACTCAAGTACTTCCACCAACGTAGGCCTAGGTCTTTTTTTGGAGAAAGGGGGTAGAGGAAAACTTTTTTCCCCTCATACTTCCAACGGGCGCCAGTGGTACTACAGTCAACGTGCACGTCGGCCTGACGGTGAATGTCAACTGCACGGAAGGAAATCCTGGAGCCGTAGGTGACGGAGGGGGAGACAAAAACGACAACGTAAGGAGCGCCGGCGCTTGTTACGTATCCTTACGTCCGACTATGAATGATACTGTAGACGGGTTTCTGAACTGTCCACAGCCCTCCTCTGAGACACAGACGGAGTAGACAAAAATGGTACCATATTATTATGAGCATAAGTGAGGACCAATTATATGATGAAGATATGGGTGAAATGGGTGAAGTAAGTTTTTTTTAAGTAAAGCACCTTGAACCTTTAACAACTAAAACATTAAAGTGGTAAACACATTAATGAATTACTAATTAAAATCCAATAATAATATGATTGTGAAATCTGAATAATGAGTTTTTTTATGTTTGTTACTTCTGTACTTTTACTCAACAAAAAAATCAATTCAGGAGTTTTACTTGTAACAGATAATATGGACGGCACCGTTTCTGGTTCAGAAACATGCCTACAATGACATCACCAGTGAAGATTCCAAACTAATTGAAACTACAGCCTTTCTCTTCTTGGAAAGTTAGCAACCCAAATAAAAGGCATCGGTCTTGCATCAATTAAAAATGTTAAACACCTATGATGTAATTGGTACTTCTGGGAACCCATTCGGTAAAAAAAGGAAACAGAAACTCAAACTCAGTTTGGCTCCTCCCCTTTCTTAGTCCACTTCCTGCCGGGTGCATTTGTGTTTATTCCTACTTACAACAACACTACATGTTTGTTTGTTTTTTAAACAAAACAAAACAACATCAAGCCCATTCAACGTTCCACAAGACCTCACGTATCCGTATCCCCAATCAAAGACGGATTCAAATTCCGGATAAATTGAAAGAATGGACCCCGTACCTTCCCAAACTTACTGGAGGAGCCAATCAATGAGAATCTTATCTTTTCTAGTTTTAGGCAGTGCAAGATGTCTTTTATCCAATGCGTGTGAGAGGGGGAAGTACGGTAGGTGATTTCCAATTAATTAAAATGAGTCTCCTAGCCAATAGAGTGACAAAAGCCAAAACATCCTTTTCCAATCTACAGAACGAGGGCAGTGAGGGGAAACCCCCAAACAGAGCAAACAACACTAAATGCTTAAGGCAGTGTTGCTGACTTGAGAGATTAATGAACTTTCCACAGCCCACCTCTGAGATGCAGAGTGAGTTGACAGAAATGGTGCCATCTTATAATGAGGAGGACCAACAATGATATGAAGATAAGGTTAAAAACTGAAAGAGCTCCTTTAAGTAGAAAATCTTGACAACTCCAACAATTCCACCACTGCCTTCCAGCGAATAGGCTGTTTCTCAGTTTCTCACCAGCCAGCCACTGCTCCTTACTTCAGCATCATGGCGTGTTTGTTCATATACAGTATGTATGTATGTATGTATGTATGTATGTATGTATGTATGTATGTATGTATGTATGTATGTATGTATGTATGTACAGTATGAATGTATGTATGTATGTATGTATATATGAATGCATATGTATATGTATGTGTATGTATGTATGTATGTACTGTATGCATGTATGCATGTATGCATTGTATGTACTGTATGAACATCATTTTCTTTTAGCTGTTGTATGTCAGGTGTTAGAAGTGCGTAAGTAGGAGGTTAGCATTTAGTTGCCTCTGCCCAATTTAAGCTCAGGAGGTTTAGAAATCCTTTGGGGTGTTTTGTCTTCCCCACAGTTCCCAGGGAACAGGATAATTCCTGCAGTTCCCCCCTGCACTGGTTAGTGTTTACATTTACATTGAGGTTAACTGACGGAGGGATTTAGGGAAGTGATCATGTATATGGAATAGCTACAGGAATAAAATTCCTCCAATGTTTCCTCTCTTGGTAATAGGGGCTTCTAAAGTAATCATAAATACAGTATATATCGAGGAAATAAGACACTTGCGGGACAGAGAGGTCACACGTCCAATGGTCTGTGCCAAACAAAACATGTTCTCTTTGTAATGAATGCTGTGTAACATTCTAACCTGCTGCCTTTCTTTATCTCTAATTCTCTCTGATTGCTACTGATCACTGTTTGGGGGAAAACAAGCACACAATTCTTTTGAGACAGGATTTTAGTAATATAATACACTAAGACCTACTCATTAACCCCACTCTGTAATTAGCCCACATAGATTCATCATTCTATGATTGTCTTTTGACTCGGAGTACTATCTAAACTTTTACATTTTAGTATTCATGTATAGCCACCGCAACCAGCGCTGGGTTTAGTCCACACCAATGATTCGCGACGCAACTCCTTGAAACTACTACAAGGAGTTGCATTGGTGTGGACTGGCCTTTACCCAGTCCTGAAATGAATGCATGAACTTTTACCCAGCCACCAGCAGTGTTTGCTCAAGACAGAATTAGCCTAAATCATCTGTTTTTCTACATCACTCCGCTCCTGAAATATACAATACCCTGCCACGCATGCATGTGGTCAGGGTAATTAGCCAAAATGACTAGATCCCCATTGATGCAAGCATATGTGTTGAGAGAGCCCTGATAACAGATATATAACACACATCCCATTGTGCCTGGCCCTGGATTGAGCATGTATAACAGAAAAGAACATGGAATGTAAAGAGTAGAGCCAAACTGATCGCTTTCATGTTTGTGTGTGTGACGCTTTCATGTGCGTGCGCGCACACACACACACACACACACACACACACACACACACACACACACACACACACACACACACACACACACACACACACACACACACACACACACACACACACACACACACACACACACACACACACACACACACACACACACACACACACACACACTTAGTTTGACTCGGTTCCACAGATACGTGCGAGGCGTTGTGAGCTTGTAGATTGGCTAATTTCACAATTATTGCCTCTTTCTTATATTATTTGACAATTTGGCCAAGGTTTGACCAGTTTTTTATATTTAAGCTCAGTTTTGGGGCTTTTATGCCTTTTTAATGATAGGACAGTAGACTGACAGGAAATGGGGAGAGAGATGGGGAGTGACACGCAGAAAAGGTCATCGGGATCAGGACCCGAACCCGCGACACTCTGTCAGGCTGGAATTGCAGCCTGGACCGCCACGCCCAGGCCCAGTTTTTATAGTATTGTTAGTTGATTACTTTTGATGCAGTAATGGTCTTTTTCTTTTTTCCCCCCGAGGTATGTCATCTGGGGACCCCCCTGGGAGTCCCGACCCACAGATTGAGAACCAGTGCCTTAAGATCACTGCAAATGCAGAGTGATCACCGATGGGACTGCTCTTCCAGAATGACAATGCCCCCATCCACAAGGGGTCTCTGAATGGTTTGATGTGTATTACGATGATGAATTATATGCTACAGTATGGCCTTCACAGTCACCACACTTAAACCCAAATGAACACCTATCGGAACACCTATTTTGGAATAGAATGGTGTTCCATTCCACCCTGCCATTTGACTTCCAGAGACTAAAGGCACATTCAAGCACTTAATGTTGGTTTTTCCTTTAATTTGTCACCTGTCCGTATATACAATATTCACATACACACAATGGATCTTTTTGTTACTTTATGGCCCATAAAAGAGCATTCCGTTTCAAATTATCTACTTTCCCTGCCTTCGGTAAGTACCGTATGACCTCTTAAAATATTTCCTCATTTCCCCACACCAGAAGAATAATATTTAAATGAAGGGGGGGTTGACTCAAGGTAAAAGTAACCCAACACTTGTGCAGCATTATAGCCAGAAGACATAGCACTGGAAGTATATACATTGTACACTTCACTCTCAACTAGTTCTGAAATGCAGCTGCCTCATGAATTAAAGTCTCACTCCATCTTTACCTTCATTATACTGATATGGTCATGAATACTCTGGCATACATACAGTAGTTAAAATTCAGAATTACTCAATTCAAACAAAGCATTAATGTAAAGGATTTTTAACTTGGTGAAATTCATGCAGGAATCTGCCATTAACACAGATCATAACAAAGGAAAATATATATATAATAGTCATTACTATAAAACAGGTAATACTATTATTGTTTCACCGGTGAGTTCGCACTTGCTGTCAGCATTCAACGAACCATGTTCCAGAAATTACTTGGTGTTGCTGTGTTTCAATTTCGACATTCTGACCGTTTAATGCTACAATCGGGTCTCATTTTAATGAATTAGAAAATGTTATTTTAACCAATTTGTATGGTAAAGTCTGTTAATACAATATAATTAGCACATCTACAGTACTTGGAGGTGGTCTCCCTTCTCTGCCATTAAGAGATTCTGACCCTGGTGTCAGGCAGTGGTATAAAGTAACTAAGTAAATTTACTTGAAAGTACTTTTTCCACCACTGGTGTCGGGTACCTGGTTGACAATGTCAATAAAGTTATTTGACGCAGATTGGACACTACATGCACCACCTATTAAATTGTAGTTCGGACATTGTTGCAATTACCCGTCTCCATCAAGTGAGGGAGACAACGGACATGAAAATTAAGGATTTCAGTTTCAAAATGCCATGAGTGAGCCTCAGTCACAGTCAATGTAATCTCTCAAGACAGATTCAAAGCTCAAATTCAAAGTAATTTCTTTGCCGATGGGTTCCCAGATTGCAGTCAATGTGAGAATGGGGATCAAACTTGTTAGCTGTAGGCTCGTCCAACCAGTCAATCATCCTATAGGACTACCACACCATGTACCAAGACTGCCATATTTGGCCATGTAGTAGAGGAATGGTGGGGGGGGGGGGGGAACCTGGTCCATACTCAAAAATAATGTCACGGCTCACTTAATTTCCACATTTTACTACTTCTAATTCTTTCATCAATGCAAAAACACATGCTGGCACTCGGGCCTTCCTTAGTGGACAGGCTCCAATGGCAATCAAATTGGACATGGCTCCTCTGGAGGACAGACACTGTCCAAGGAAAAACAAGCCCGGGCTGACATGAGACACATTTTTGTAAAATCTCATACAGTAGAATGGGAATGAAAACACTGGTGGACTCGGTTCCCAGACTCCCCTGGGGGAGACGTGATTTGTGCTGGACACACGCCGGCCCAAGGTGAATTCAAGACGTATAGGAAAAATATACTGTACTGATGCTTCCAAGAGATTTATATTCACAGCACATTATCACCAGGTACGAGTCGCTCATCTGTCAGAGTTATTACAGAGGCCTTTCCCAGACAGATATACACAGCTTAAACGGTGACCCTCAATAGACAAATTATAGGCCAAATCTTTCTTTATTATTTTGTAACTGTACCACATTTCCCTGTCAAAATTGGCCGATTTATTACAATTCCCTTACAAAATATTATACCGTATCTATGTCAACCTGTAGTGTAGACCTTGCAGTGTTAACCACTTAAAACCTACTGTATACTTAGTTGACCGGATTCCCAAGGGCCCTATACTTAGTTGAACGGATTCCTAAGGGCTCTACACTAAATATCTGATCTACTGTACAAGCTCACGTCTCACGACACGTTGTGAGCTTGTAGATCTGCTATTTTCACCGAATGTTTGCCCATAATAGGGCTCAATACAGTACAGTAGCTGAGCTGCCCATGTGTAGCCCCCCCACCCCACCCCCTATGAGGGACTGCATGGGCATGCATCTGGAAAAGCTCTGTGCTGAGAGACTGGTAGACTACAGTAGGAAGGAGCACATTCCTGTGTGGTATTAATTCAGTCAGTGAAGGCATCAAGCTCAGTGTCAGGGTAGTGAAGAAGAATGCAGTGTCAATGTGTCTGCTCACAATACAGAGCAGGCAAGGAGAGGATAAAGGTTCTTGGACACAAGAAGTTACTGTTGAGTCGTCTTCTTGAGGTATCCGCTTGGAAATTCACTGATATAAAGTGCCATACAAAGCCAAGTGCAGTAACTATATTTTTGGTTTAAATGTAGTTATTTATTTGGTTCAAAGGTCAAACCAGCCATCATGATTTTGGGGAATACATCCACATGAATGTACAATTAGTGCAATATCACTGGCCAGTTGAAACACTTTAAAATACATTCTTATCATTTCACACACTATACCAGTTATGTGCTTGGACCACCTCCGCTTATCTCTTATCAATATCGATACTGAGATTTATCGAGATGCTCAGGCAAGAAGACTCATCTGCCTATGCTTTTATGGTAAATATGTGATGACTTGAGGTCCACCATAATGAAAAATCACTTTGATCCAAGAGAAATATTTGATCAAATAATTGACCATTCAGCGTCAAAACCTGACCAACAGTTTCACACTTTCCACTTGCCTGCACACGTACCACAGTCAGTCACAACGAACAAAATCCCTTTTGTCTTACAGTGTATATTATGAAATGTACCCAACTTTCACTGTGGACTTTTTTACAAGCACTAAAAACACAAGCTACCCCAGCGACAGAACATGGCGGGTCACCTTGTTAAATTCTTTGTCGGCACTTACAGGGGTCGACCTGCAGTGTTGTCACATCGTCAAAGCGCTGACCTCCTCTGTCCCCAGCATTGTAGTGCTTGTCAGCGTCCAGCCGCACACCCCCTCCCCAAAGGCGCGCTGTTCCAGACTTTGGCAGCAGCCACAGAGGTCTGACTGCGCCAACATTACAGCATGTCTACTGTGTTGCCAGGACCCCCCGCTAAACGGGTAACAACCTGCTCGGAGCCAAGTGTGGCGGCACCGAACGGTGCCAGGCCTGCATGAGGAAATCAATCAGTCAGGAGAGAGATGAGAAGCAAGGAGCTCGACTTCTTCTACACGAGAGTTCACAGGCTGCTGGGACCACTCCAGCTGCAAAGCTCAGGTTGCAGTGATAGTTATGAGATTGCAACTAGCACTCGGTGGTAGAAGAAGTACTGACATTTTGTACTTAAGTAAAAGTACCAATACCACAATGTAGAAATACTTTGTTACAAATAAAAGTCCGGTATTCAAAAATTACTTGAGTAAAAGTACAAAAGTATTTGCATTAAAATATAAGAGTACTAAGAGTAAAAGTACTCATTTTGCAGAAGTTTCCAATATATACAAATGCTTTGAAAATAGCAGATCTACAAGCACCCAACATGTCGCATCGCGACCCGTTGTGAGCTTGTAGATCTGCTATTTTCAAATAGCCAAAGTTTAAATAGGGCTGAAGTGGTTAATGTATGTTTTGTAATAATAATCCAAATCTACAAAGTAACTAGTAACAAAATAATTCAAATAATTGTAGTGGAGGAAAAAGTACAATATTTGCCTCTGAGATGTAATGGAGTGGAAGTAAAAGTACCTCAAAATTGTACTTAAGTACAGTACTTGAGTACATGTACTTAGCTACTTTACACTACTGCTAGCACTAAATACAGAGCATTACTGTATACAGGGTGCCGCCACAGCAAAGAATGGATATCCTCTCATTTCAAAAGGATTACGCTGATCAAATAGATTAAAGACCGTGTCTTTTTTTCCCCCTGCTTGAAATGTTTCTTTGTTTCAAACAGATCAAAAGAGAAGTGCAGATAAAGGAAATCTGTGATTAGAGAAGCTCTCAGATCTCCCAGCGGCTGTGGTGTGCTCACAGGTGTATGAGTTCGGCAGCCTACCATCAAATTGGTGCTGAACAGAAATCAACCCGTACATTATCCAGTTTGAGGTGCCTCCGTCGCCACTGTTATGACTACAGCTTGGAAAAATGTCATCCTTCTCAACATGAGGACATGCAGAACAAGGCATTTCCCTGATGCCAGAGCTGTCACACACCCCGATATGATTATGTTTAAAAAGTAAAGCAACGCCATTCATTTCAGCACGGCAAAGTGTCACCCAAGGGTTTTCTCAGTGTAACACAAGCCAGCCATTAGAGATGGTGTCATTTTCGTTTACAACTTACTATGATATCACAGGTCAGGGATATCGTCAGGGCCCCTGCACATGAAACGACATCATTTTTTGTAAAAGTTCCACGGCAGCGAGATCAGTTATTGCTGCTGTCCGCCTTAAGCAAGTCATGATAAATTGCTCCGTTGGACTTTTGAGGTCAGCCGACGAGGACGTTGAGCTTTCCTTAAAGGGCCCTAGGTGCCAAGGCCAAGTCATCCGGTCATTATTAACCACAGAAGATCTTGTGCTAATCTCCAACAGACTGGGCCCCTGTCCGTCAACCCAAAGCCCATTCAGCACCTCGGCTCACTGCCTTGTTGTTCTTGGATATCCTCGAGCTCCGGCCCGCTTCTCCGTAATTGAAAAGACACAACAGATTTCAGAGGAGAGTTTCCCACCTCATGTTTGGAAAACCAGATCATTGACATCAGCTTGAAGCTCAAGGAACAAGGAGATATAGCAACAGAGTTCTGGCTGGGGATGCCGGTTTTTGTTAACAAATCCACAAAACGTCCAACTCTATGTACACAAAAGGCTATGGGTGTTCAAGCTGCAATCCATAATCTTTTTTAGTGAATAAAACGGTTATTATGACCAATCTGTACGGTAGAGTATGTTACTACAATTTAAGCAGCATATAAGTGGTTGTAGTTGGTCTACCTGCTCTTCTATTGAGAAATATCCTGTGGTCGGGTAATATAAGACCATTATTGGTCATGCAATACCACCAAAGTCGTTTTGCATGAAGCTCAAAAATGCCATTTATCCTCTGGGCAAACGGACTCTGTGTTAGCTCAGCAGTAGAACGTTTCTACTGAAGAAGTAAATCAAGGCGTTGGGAGGATAGAGCCAAATGAACTGCAAATAACCCATCAGAAATGTGCTCAAGATGTTTAAGATATTGCAACAACCTGTTTAAAGGGAAATACCGTAGTTTTGTTGCAATAGCTTTTAGCTGTGATGAATCATGCTAGCCTAGGCTCATGAAATCAAGAATCAACATACACAGCTTGAGAAGAGCAAACACTGACTGGAGCAGCTTGGACAATAAGCCTCTTTATTAACGTGCTATAAGTATACAGGACAAAAAGACAGACGTTTAGAAGCTATTGCATCTTCCTCAGAGTCACGAGCTTGAGAAGAATGAGAACAAGTATCAGTATACAGTATCAATCATTAATTTATGATAATTAACGACCAACAACACTGTTTTTTTTTGTTTTAAGAAAAAACCTGTTTAACCTTTTCTATTCTGATAAACTGTATAATAAAACACATCCAGCCTTTCCCTATCATAGCATGCCCCAGACTAGAGAATGTATTACTACTATTTACCACTGTGCCTTTCACTTGTGTGAGCCTTATTCTGTACTGTAAGGCAGAGTCTTACAGTACAGAATAAGGCTCCTCCTCCAATCCACGATCCACCCATGTCCCAATTAGTTGTTCTTGTACTGTATGTAATGCTATTCTACTGCAAAACACACAATCAACTTCAGACACACGGTCCCCCCATACTGTAAAACATATTGCTGTGGTTATCATGGTAGGATAACACTAATTACTAGGCGTCTGGTACTGTACTCAGGGCCCCAGTCTGGCGTTTGGACGGGTGCCATACATTCAGAGCCAGACAGGGTGTCGGACGCTCCTTTGATCTGTTCTCGGTGTCATGATATGGGAACAGAAGGCCCACGGATCAGGTTTCTGAACCGGTGCACTGTTAAAACATTACATCAGATAGGACTATAATGTGCTTGATAACAGCATGCCGTCTTGGTATTACACATCAAACACATACAGTACATAACATGTTGAACAAGAGTTTTTTCCACCCCTTTTTTTAACATGATCTTTAAGCTTTGACCGCTGTTAAGAAAGTATTGTCTATCCTCTGTGGTATGTTTTTCCAAATCAAAACAAACAATAATGTCAATCCCATAAGAAACTGATGTAGATAAGCCTGAACTTTAACTTTAGTGGAGCTAAATCACAATGGATAAAATATCCATGAGAAATTCTACTTTGACACCCTTCTTCTCTTATCATTTCCAATCACCCATTCCTATGTAACAAGCCCATAACCTCTCTCCCAGCCAAGGTCTTTCTGCCTGGTCACTTCTGGGTTGAGGAGGAGAATGTGGACAGTGGGTTCTCTCCAGCTGGCACCGTGCCATCATCCCCAAAGGGAACCCTACTTAGCAACAGCTAAAACGAACGTGGCCCAGGAGACCCTGCATAAGCACTGTAAAAGAGCATTATGAGAATAGTTTTCCTCCACACATGGACAGGAGTTTTGTGCTATGTCATTTTGGGATGGAGAGGTGGTGACAGGGCATGGGAAAGCACTTGGACTAAAGGGTGAGAGAGACTAAAAGTATGTTTTAGTTGAGCTTGTCTAGTTTTTGTCAGTGTGTCCATCATATAGGCTACTTTACATGGCTAAATATCAGCAAACTACTTGATCAAGTCAGGTGTTTGAGCAGTAATTGAAGAAACATTTCAAAATACAATACTAAAAAGATAATGATTTATCAATCAGTAGGCCATATCTTCAAAGTATTGGATACAGTCTGTAAAGGTTTTCTATAAGGGTTATATGGCCATTGTTAGGACTATAATTTTTGAATAAAACTCTTCAGAAAAGCACACTGAACAATTTTTTTCTTAATCCACAAAGTCTCAAAGAACATCCATGCATTGAAATAAGGATTCATAGTTAACACTGCAACAGCGGCTCTCAGTGGAACGACACGGTACTACAGTTTGAAGCAATAATTACAGACAGCACACATCCCTGCAATTTCATCACTATCACAAAATATAGTACTGTCTGTCAGGGAAGTCGTCAAGATACTCGACTCAAAAAAGTGCGAAATATCAGTGGAGGAAAGTAACTAAGTACATTTACTCAAGTACTGTACTTAAGTACAATTTGAGGTATTTTTTTACTACTGGAGTATTTCAAAATTTCAATACTTTTACTTCAACTCCACTACATCATCTCAGAGGAAAATATTGTACTTTTATTCCACTTAAATTATTTGAAAACTTTAGTTACATTGTAGATTTAGATTATTATTACAAAACGTCTTACACCACTGGACCTCACAAACAGTTACCTACTGCTCCATGCAAGATATAACAAATGCACCTTTTTTTTCTCTCGGATTATAATGTTACAGTATAACACCTGAAAAAACATCAATCTCACATTCAATATAGGCTAGGCTACTGTATATGCCAATACATATTTAACCAAATAAAGCATGACATATTTTTTCCTCATCTTACCTTTATGCTGAAAAGGCGAAATAAATAAAACCAAAAGCATGACATATTTTGTCCTCATCTTACCTTTGAGCTGAAAAGGCGTGCTTTCATGGACCAGGACGTTCTGAGAGAAAACGTCAACCGCCGCTCCGATCAGGAAGAAATAAGCCACAATTAACTGTATGTTCTTGACTGATATCATCATAATTGTGGACTGCTGTTCCTCCGTAAAACTTCACAACAATTGTAGGATTGAGAACATTATCATTAATAATTTCAGTCTTTCACAAACGCTTAGATATGTCCTGAGTTACATCATTAGGATAAAAGCAATGATTCTCTTGGTATGATGAAGGACTGTGATATGTTATATTCCCATTCATTCACAAACTCTTCCTCTAATGAACTCGCTGATTTTGGCGTCAAGTATTCCACCTGGAGGAGTTTGGCTCCGCCCAGTCGGTTTTCTGACCAATGATATAACAGCAGGCTTGACGTCTATAGTATATTGTACACGCCCTCTCCTTGTAGCTGCCAAGCGTACTGTAAGAGGGGAGGGGTTCCAGGGGGTCCCCAGCTAACCAAATGGACTCTTATGGGTGTAACTCTGAGAGTGTACAAATGGAACCAAATGGACCCATAAGGGTCCAAGCGTACTGTAAGCCACTGGCTCCCTAAGAGAGGGGAGGGGGTCCAGGGGGTTCCAGGGGGTCCCCAGCTAACCAAATGGACCCTTATGGGTGTAACTCTGAGAGTGTACAAATGGAACCAAATGGACCCTGTAATTCGTACACTCTCAGAGTTAAATTAACACTGAGGATTTTACAGTGTAGTTTGGGGTCCCGGAGATGAAATAATAACATATATTAAATGGGGGGCTGTAAACCGCCATAAAAGAGCACCTGTCTGCAATTTGTAACTGGTCCTAGTGAAGTCTAAGCTTAACACCAGAAATTAGCCTCCCCCAACTGTTTACTGTACATAGTGTACAGTACTAGTGCTACTAGTGTTGATGATGTCTTGTATATAATTGTATATTATTGTATGTCTTTAAATGTCTCGATGAATTGAATACACAGGACCGCAATGGAAACAAGCCCTTATAGGGCTTTTTGTGTTATCCTTCTAGCATCATTGTATAATCGTACCACTGTGCTATTAGCTAACCGTTAATAAAGTATTCAATCAATCAATGTAGTGGCCTAATGCATAATAAACTATAGGGGACCTTGAAATTTAAAAAATAGTTTGAGAAGCACTGCTGTAAGCCACCATGACACAAGGCTTAATTTTTTATTATTATTTTATTTCAAGGAACTTTTTTGCTTCATACAAAATGTTAAATGTATAGAAACAACTGCAGAATTCAAAGTCTGGCCAATAAACATAACTCAGGCAACAAACAATTAAGTCACTGAATCCCAAGACCCGACAAAAAAAAAAGAAGAGGAATGTTCCAGCTCTCAGCTGCATGGGTGGAACGATCGACAATGTTCAATACTGTTTAATTCATTAAGTATTCTTTTCTTTTTGGTATAAATTTGTCTTTTCAACAAACCCCACAGTTTATATCAAATATCGTTTTAAAAATCAACAACAAAATAACACATGGTATCAAAAGTACTAAGATTGCTACATGCACATACATTGTTGGAACATGCAAACGTTTATTTATTTTTCTTCTGTTTCTCAGAAAAGAAAAAAAAAAACAGCCAGTTCTACACTGCTGCTGTTGGTATGCATTAGAAGAAGGTTGTATCAGTCAAATTGTTTGGTGGCCAAATGGTGCAGAATTAGACGTGGTATACGTTTTCCTTTGACATAGGAGATGAAGAGAGCTGTTAGATGACATCGTTGACCCACGTGACAGCAATGTCAACGGGAAATTGATGACAGTATCTGTGGGGGGAATGTGAGGAATGTATTCACTGTCTTAATAACCGGGAAAGCGTCTGCGTCATTTTAGATTTTTTTGTGTTGCCTATTCAAAAACATCAGATATACAAGCTCACAGCGCGGCGAGCTTGTACATCTGCTATTTTTGAACATTGAAAAAAAAAAATCTTGAAAGTGTGAGAACCACTGATTTAGAAGGCATTTGTAGAATCGGCCTCAGGTCTTAATGGGTTAAAATGACAATTAGAGGTGTACAGTAAAATCTTCAGTGTTCATTTAAAGTGGGTGTATGTGTAAAAACAAAACAATAGGAATAGGAATAGCTATAGACTGAGTGTTCAGTAACAGGGGTCTCCCCACCTCTCCAACTCTTGAAGTGAACAGAAAGATTTTCAGGTCGGATTACCAATTTGATCCAATCAGGAGAGAGAACCCCACAAAGATCATTTACAATACCAGTGTTCTGTTCCACTTCCAATTTTGTCTACTTGTCTTTTGTTTTTTTCTTAAGTTAATTTTGCTCGTAAATCCTGTATCCTGTGTGAGTTCTCTCTCCTGATTGGATGAAAGTGGTAGGATCTGAACTGAAAATACACTTTCTGTTTATTAACAGTCATTGGAGTGACGGGGAGAGCCCTGTTAATGAACAAACACTGTATAGCACTGCTGTCGGAATATAGAGCTATTTAACTCTTATTTGAATAAAAAACATATGTAACCAAATGGACCATATGGACCCTTTTGGTTACATTCGCACTCTCTTGGAGTTACAAATGGATTTATAACTGACACTGATGATTTTACTGGGTATCACTTGGGGCAATTTATTCAACGATTTATGAACACAACCCTTTTGTGGCAACCTACTGTAACTGGATATGTGAACCCCCACCCCCATTTTGACATTGTCGAAGTGGGTAAATGTTATGCATGCAAATATTATAAAGTTGCTGTATTTATAAATATTCTATTGATTTCTTGTTTACACATTGTGCCTTTATGCATTTTTAAAATATCTTTTTGTATGCGTTTTTCTTTCTTTTCCATAGCGTTTCATACAAAACATTTGGTCACAATCATGCTGAAGCCTAAATCCAAAGAGACCAGCATGTACAGCTACAGAATGGATGGAGAAATTACTTTGTCAAGTCTTGTTGCATATCCCCACTCTCTCTTATCGTAACTGGAACCCTGTTTCTTGACCCCCTGAAGAGTGTGTGTGTGTATGTGTGTGTGACAACAGTTACACCAGACCCGTGCCACCTCCCCTACCATAAATACAGTCGGAGGAGGTGGGGGGTTGACATGGGTAAAAATAAACGGTAAATGGTGCATTTATATAGCGCCTTTCTCCAAAGCACTTTACAATGTGTATTATATTCACCCATTCACACACCGACAACACAGGCAACCCATGCGAGGCAACAACCTGCTCATCGGAAGCAGTTAAGGGGGTTAAGTGTCTTGCTCAAGGACACACGAACTGGGGAACCTTCCGATTCCAAGATGGCCGCTCTAGCTATCTCCTGAGACACCGCCCCAGGATCACTGAAACTAAGTGGTTCGGTGGTCCTTTGCCAATCAGCTGCTGCAAAAGACGAATGCTTCTGGAGACAGACACTGTTATGGTGTCAAAGTACAAACCATTACCTTACAGTACGTGTCAGATCAGTCAACATATAGGCAGCAGGGCAGGGTTTTATCCTGGACTATAATCACATGCATGCTTACATGACCCACTTGGAATCTTTTGAGGGCCCCAAGACAAAATGTCACATTGGACCCCCAATATTTACAGTATTTAACCACGTTCAGCCCTATTGTATACTTCATCGTACGGCGGTATTGCGGGAAAAATAGCGGAAAATAGCCAAGCGACGCGCTGTGAGCTTGTACATCAGCTATTTTCCCTATTTCTGAAAAGTTCGACTTATAAAATCTATAAGTCAAGGCATCTTTGAGGAGGGGCCCCCCATGTCAGTCCTGGGCCCTTCGTTTTAACGTTACCCCTGTTTGTGCACACACACACACACACACACACACACACACACACACACACACACACACACACACACACACACACACACACACACACACACACACACACACACACAAATGCTACACATGTGCCAGGGGCCCAGCCGGACTCACACACCCATCAGGGGCTTAAATGGAACTGTTGCTGCTACTCTGCGACCGCCATCACAAAAGTGTGCAGTGTTTTTTTTTTCTCTCTCTCTCTCTGTTTCCCCTTCCAGATTCCTGCCGACCTGCCGAGGTGAAATGGAAGGCAATACGTACAGGAGCCTACGAGGCCCACTCTGCAGTGAGGCCCACTCTGCAGTGAGGCCCACTCCGCAGTGACATCCCCACTGGTAAAAAGAAAATAACATCATCATAGCAGGTTATCGACCAGGTCTACCACCTAAACATGCAAGTTGTGTTATTGTTATTTACGTAGCAGGGTTTTTGTTAATAATATTAATGCAGTTTTTGTGGTTGTTAAATGCTCTCATATGCTTTTTGCTCAACATTTTTGTCTTGTCCCCTCCCCCGACCCAACCTTGCCCCCCACCCACCACACACAGGTTTATGACTCATCGAAAACAAAACCCATACAAGAAAATTAACTGCTATTGTGAAGCCTAATTTGTACTCTGTAGCAGTGGTTCCCAACCTTTTTCTGGATCAGGGCCCACTTGAATATCTCCAAAGCGTTCATGCACGGCCCACCCATCTGACCACGTTAAAGGAGTAGTTCACCCCAAAAAATACTTATTTTCAATCAATTACACACCCCATGATATTTTATAGTTTTTTGTCGCATTCCTGAGCCGATAATTTGATGACCGGCGGAGTCTCAAAGAGTCCCGATGACCCGGTCATCAAATTATTGGTTTAGGAATGCGACAAAAAACAAAATAATCGCCATGAATTCAAGGCTTCATGGGGTGTGTAATTGATAGAAAATAAGTAATTGTTTGGGTGAACTACTCCTTTAAGTGGTCAGATGGGTGCATTTTCAGAGCATGTTTATTATAATGATCAATCAATCGATTGTGTTCTGGCTCATTGGATCAATGGAACAAACGTAGTACCTACTTATCGGTATCACAATGAGGTTTTCCCCCAAGGTTTTAAAGAACAAATACCATGCCTTTTTTTTTTTTTACATTCATTCATTTATATTAATGTTATATTATCAAGAAAATGTTAGTGTTTTGGCAATTATTTGGGGGCCCACTTGCAATATCCTCACAGCCGACACGACCAGTGGGCCCTGGACCACGGGTTGGGAATGGCTGGAGTATTCATTAAGCTTGTGGTCGTTTTTCTGTTCCTCTGATTGAACCATTGGGGACGTTTGTCTATTTCAGGGGTCTTCAACGTTTTTTCAGGCCAAGGACCCCATAGTTGACAGAGAGATGAAGCAGGGACCCCCCGCTACATATTGTGTAGAATTGTGTTGCAGATTCAACTTTTCCGAAGATTCTATATAACATTCACGTTAATGTGTATTTTCAGACAGTTAACACATTGACTGCCATTGACATCTATAGACATAATTTGGTGATGTCAGTGATTACGATAGAAGGCGCTCTTCCGCAACCTGTCAGTGATCCTAGGACTCCCAGAGAAGAATACATTCTGAAATCACGTGATCTAAAAAAATCCAGCCTGTCCGGTCAAACGTTATCAGATTTATAAGAATACATTTATCTTGGATTTCTTTTCCCAGATTGCGTTTTTGGTGAAAACAAGCTATATTCAACTGCCGATAACTAGAGAACGGAAGATCGCGGTTACAATATTTTTTTCCCGTATGGAAAAAGAGACCCTCGTCTTTCCCCCCGACATCTGAAGTTTACATAGTTATTGAAAAAAAAGTCTCTGTGGGTCTCAAAAGATTAGTAAAAACGCTGGCAGTGGCTGATTAAGTAATATTTTTTTCCCCGGCAGTTAATGTGTTAACCACTCAAACCCTCAATCCTTAGAAAACGTGTACTTGGCCTGTTATTTTGTCCCTCTACAACACCAAAACTCTTTGCCGAAAATAGCCGATCTACACAACGCCTCGCAGTGTGAGGCCTTGTGAGCTTTATATACTGTAGATCTGCAATTTTTTTGGCTAATGTTCCCCTCAGAATATAGGGATGCTACGGTTCAAGTGATTCATGTAATTTAAAAGAAAAGGTCCTATCACACAAAGATTTGGAGACCCCCCTGTAGTAACTCTGAGGACCGCCTAGGGGTCCCGGAACCCCTGTTGAAGACCCCTGATCTATTTGATTGATAAGGCTTTCTGTACAGCTCGTTGTCCTGCGGAGCTCTATTAGACTGAACCAAACAGCTACTCAAGTGTTGATGCGTTTAAAAAACAGCTGACCTCGCATCTTTTTGTTTGTTTGTTTTGTCTACAGTTTATCTAAAAGGATAGGCACTTTGTCTCAAAACATCTCGAAGCAGTCTGTAAGAAACATTAGACCTGAAACGATGGCAAACCGTAAGCGATTCACATAAAACACACGTGGAATTTCTTTTGTCATACAAAAAAATGCACACAATGAAAAGGTAACATCTACAAGTCAACTTCATATAAAACAAGTCAGTCAATCAATCAATCAATCAAACAATCAATCAATCAATCAATCAATCAGTCAGTCAATCGCTTTTCTCTACCATGCTTCACTCCTCTCAATTACTGTAGTCGTGATATTTTGCGAGAATTGGTAAACAGAAACAAAGTGACAATCGTCAGACGTTCCAATAGTCTGTCTGGTCAACTGACAGAAAGGGAATGTCATAAAGGATTATAGGCAACATCATGGAATGGTGGAGTCCTAAAGTAAAGCAGAACAGAGCTGTTTGTGCAATGTCAATCATGTCTACTGAGGTTTTCCTAATCGTTTGCTATTATTGACTATCTTCATCCTAATTCTAACCGTTTGACTACTGAACGTTGTCTTGCCTCTTAATCAATGGGCTACGGCGAGACCTCTGATATTGGCAAAAAGTTCAGTTGGAACTCAATTTACAGTGTAAATGTCACATTATAAATTATCAAAATTATACTTATTTTCTGTTTATTTTCAAATTAAATTATTCTACCCTTTAAATATTTTACCCTTCAAAATTTATTTTTTTTGTATTCAAAAGTTACACCATTGAAATATGCTCCCCTTCAAAATGTCCTTCCTTCAAATATTCACATTTTCTACCATTCAAATAACCCCCTCCCCCACCCCTTACATTTTCTTTCCTTCAAATATCCTTCATCCTTCCCATTCACCTCTCTGATTTAGGACTAAAACACATCATTATAAACACACAGCAAGACAATGTAAACGAAAGGCCTTCAAAGAAGATGATAAAACTCATCACAGTTCCTCAAAAATGCATTGTTAAAAAACATCTTGTTTTAAAGCCATGCTAGCACCATTCGTCCTCCTCTGCCTCCTGGTAATACCTGGGCACCCTGGCGCCAGAGCCTGGGCTGCCGCCGCCCACAAAGGAGAAGTGATACCCGTTGGGCACCACCAGGTGCTGCTGCTGTGGAGACGGGGGCAGCAGGGCCCCCATGTGAGACAGTACAGTCCTGTGGGAGGGGGAGCGTCCGGCACGGGGACTGGGCGACAGCGAGGCCGCGTCCTGGAAGACGTCCAACTGGTCCCGAAGGCTCCCGTGGGGGCTGCCGTAGGGGCTGCTGCCCGGGGTGTCGCCGTAGCCGTGGCCCAGGAAGGGCTCGGAGCTGATGCGAGTGACGGGGCAGGGGAGGTGGTGGTGGGAGGAGCCGCCGCTGTGCCGGAGAGCGTTGTGCTCCGACAGGCCGCGGCTCAGCCTGCCGGGACTCAGGGCGGCCAGGCCGGCCTGGCCCGACACAAAGTGCACGGGGGAGGAGTTGGCAGTCTTGTAGGCCACCCCGGGCCGCGGGGTGAGGGGGGTCTGGGGGAGCTGCCTGCGTCCGCGGCTAGGCGTGCTAGAACCGGAGCTCAACGTCACCGGGCTGCTGCCTTTAACCCAACCACTGCCCTGGATGAAAATTGGACAAGCAATTTGAAACGATAGAACGATGAGGGAAAATGCATAAGAGAAGGAGAAGAAAGGAAGAATACGAGACAGGGGACAGGGCAGCCAGGAAAAGGAAAAGGAAAAGGACGGACAGGACAGGACAGGAAAAGAAAGGACAGGAAAAGAAAGGAAAGGAAAGGACAGGAAAAGGTAGGACAGGAAAGGAAAGGAAAGACACCATAATGTGATGTGAGGTGAGATGACAGATCACAAATGAAGATAGACAAAAGACAGGGATAGGAAAGAATTTCCACCAGCGGAAAGGAAGAAAGACAGACAAAATGGAGCAGATAATGGTGAGGAAAGAGAAAGTGGGAAAAGAAGTGAAAGGCCATGAGAGGTTGCACCAGCAGCCAGAAGAAGAAGATAAAGTTAAAGTTAAAGATAAAGCAGTAAGAGCATGCAGATAGATCAACATCAAGACATCAAGCATCTTATCTCTCTCTTATTACACAGCAAAATAAAAAATGTTCCAATATCAAGCATCTTATCTCTCTCTTATTACACAGCAAAATCAAAAATGTTCCAATTTCAGAGTTAAATGAACACTCTCTAATTGCCTTACCCGTATTCAGTGTTACCACTACAGTATACTATGCCTCATGCTACACTGCTATAAGTCTACCCTTCTCCATTGTGTCCTCTATGCCTATGCGCTCCGCTCCCACCTGCTTGTTGAAGCTGGTATCCGGCACCTCGTTGGGCGAGGTGGCACAGCTGGCGGCGGCAGATTTGGTGTGGCAGTGTTCCCGGCTGCAGTAGCGATCGCACGAGTAGTATCGCTGCTTGTCCGCCGAGGAGTGGTGATGCTTCCTCTCGTGGGAGCGGCCGCGATCGTGGGCCCTGTTGTCCCTGGTGGCAGTCAGGTCGCTCCCTGCCGGATCCTCCAACGCACCTTGACAGAAAAAAAGGAAATTTAACATAACATTCAACATCCACCCTTGGAGCTGTTTGATACACATGCACACGGGGATTAGATAGGCACGTGCAAGCCACGAACGTGTTTCAGCTTGCACGGTGCAAGGTTGTGCCTAACCTTATGCACTTTATGTCTAACCCAGGGGTGTGTTCTACCGTGTTACGCTATATACGTAGTGTGACCTGCAGAACATTTTCGTAGCCAAGCGTAGCCCTCTACTAACCAATTTAAAAAAAAATGAAAAACGCGCTAACGTATCTCTACAACCACGCGCATGTCGTACAGGAAATGATTATCGCATCCCTCCGAAAAAACCTAGAACACACCACTGGTCTAACCTCATGTACATACTGTACCAGCTAGATTATGCTTTGTGTATCTATGTAGACATCTTTGGTATTTGCCTATCCTTGACATGTTTCTCTTTACTGTTTGATGTATTTTTCTCCTTCCTCTTTACTTTCTCCCTTCCTGAAAACAAAAACGATGGAGCTTGCACAAAAACTAATTTCACGTCTCTACACCTGTAAACCTGCGATGTGACAATAAAGTTGCCTTCAGGCTTACGTCGAAACGCGTTTGTGATCACGCTCAGGAACGCGTGATCATGCTGAGCAAGGCTTACGTTGAAGCGTGTTGGTGGCTTGCCCATACCAATCTTTAATTAAAAGTACCTGAAGGACATTTCTGTGAGTGCTGGGCTGGCAGTTCTTTTCCTGATATTGAACTCTTTTGGGGCCGTGCACCCGGCAAGCAGTGGATCACTTACACCGAGTTGTGCTCGCATTGTTTCTACTTTGATATGGTATTTTTGCTCACAGGTACTTCTGTAGTGTTTGTTAGGAGTCAACAAAATATAATAAATGATGTCCTGATATTATGACACACAACCCTGTTGTGTGTCATAATAAATAAAGGGCTGATAAAGGCAGCCCTGTCTGTTGAAACATTGGTCTGAATATGAATACATCTACACATCACAATCATAGCCTGCTTATGGGTGTGCAGCAGTGGTGGAAGAAGTACTCACATTCTGTACTTAAGTAAAAGTCCGGTATTCAAAATTTACTCTAGTAATTAATTATTATGGAGAATGTCCCATTTCAAGTTTTCAAAATGTGTTAAGAATACGTGTTGTGAGCTTGTAGATCGGCTATTTTTAAGTAGCCGAAGTATATATAGGGCTGAAGTGGTTAATGTATGTTCTGTAATAATAGTCTAAATCTGCAAAGTAACTAGTAACTAAAGCTGTCAAATAAACTAACGCTGTCAAATAAAAGTAAAAAGTACAATATTTGCCTCTGAGATGTACTGGAGTAGAAGTAAAAGTATAGAAAATTTGAAATACTGAAGAAAGTAAAAAATACCCCCCAAAAAATTACTTAAGTACATACAGTAAACTGTGCACACCCTCTCTTTGGATCTTCACACTGTCAGAAACAGGAGGATTCCTCAGCAGTTTTTACCAGAGAGAGAGAGAGAGAGAGACCAAAGGCTCTTTCTCCCCTCTGCTGATATTTTTTTTACTCTCGGCGGCCTTTTGCCCTGCTGAGAGGGTGCCCATAAATTAGCGAGTCGTTGGGTGTGCGCGTCTGTCTGCTTCCTTTTATCTGTAGTAATAAAGAGCAGCTGTAAGAGTCCTGCCATCATAACGCCGGGCCCTGCTGCCCGCCCCTCCACTGAGACCGCTGTTGATCTCTATCACAGATGAGGAGGAGCAGGGAGGACGGTGTCTGTAGGCTGCAGTCTGCTGGAGCTTTAACATGCTCTCTTACATAAGAGCGACCCCCGTATACTAAACCAACACTTCCAATCTGAAGCACATGGGGAGGAAGTTAAGACGGTTTCATAAAGGCAAAGGATGTCTGTAATGAAATTAAGACATTTTTATATTTGGTCTGGATTTGAAGGGAACACCGGTTTTCAAAGTGGGGACTGGAGACACCCAGGGGGTCCTTGAGGGGGTTCCAGGGGGTCCCCAGCTAAATGAGGAACAGACAAATACATATGAATTTTAGGGGCCTTTACCTGAAAATGTTTGATAAGCACTGGACTAAAATTAACACTCTTAAAGGATATTCTTTTTGTTTTTGTCGCATTCCTAAGCCAATAATTTGATGACCGGCAGCTGTTCCGGTAGGAGACACAAAGAGTCTCCTTTGTGTCTCCTACCGGAACCGCTGTCTACCGGTGACCGCTGCTGGTCATCAATCGATAGAAAAAAAGAAATATTTTGGGTGAACAATCCCAAAAAAAGTAAATGTGTCTTTCCTGCCATGTGTGTCAATCTATGGTGGTATAGATGCTGTGTGTGTACAGTGCTGTGTATGTGTCTTTTGGTGGTTGGTGTATTGTCTAACCAGAGGCGTTGGGAGGCTGTACTCCCTGGTTTCTGTCCAGGGACCTCTGCTTCTTGTCTTTGTCCCGATCTCTGTCTCGTTCCCTGTCCTTGTCCCTGCGGTGGTGGCAGCGGTGGTGGTGGTGATGGTGGTGAGGTCTGTCGTCCTGGCTGGGCTTCTCCAGGGCGTAGTCCCTCAGGTTGACCTCCTGGGCGCGCTGTGGAGCCACAGTGGAGGCCGAGCGCTTCATGGGGCTGACATCAGGGACAGGCTGTGGGTGGGGAGGGAGAGTGAGACTCTGTCAAACAATGTCCCCCCCTAGTGGTGATTCATGTTTAGTCATGAATGCTGGGTACTGCTGGGTGTCAAAAAAATTTACAATAGCATTTTTCAGTATGATCTTCTGACATAACATGGTATTGAAAGGAAAGTGAGAACTCAAGTTTTCTTCTTGTTAATTCCCTCTTTTTTTCCAATAAAATAATTCCTTATTATCTCTATAAAAAAGATTGTATAGCCTAATGTGCAACAAAAAATGCTATCTAAGTATATAAGTATTGTTTAAGAACGTTTAAACAAACACAACAGCTCTTTCCCTAATGACGGCTTGAGGAAATAGCACAACAAAGGGGGCTTAACAATCTTGTTGTGACCTACTTTATACATTAACACTGAAGCAGCATAACACCTGTTCAGGTTCTAGACGCACCAGTGCCTTAAAACATGTCTTTCATTGACCTACAGAATAATAAAAACACAGGTGTCCATATCAAAACGGCATACTTGGTGTGGCAATGACAGCTTGTCATCTCATTCGTTCCTATGTATACTCTAAGTATAATTTTGTGCACCAGACTGGGTGTTATAATTACAGTATCAAAAACCATGAACATTATAATTATCAGTGTAAACATATAATTATTAATGCCTTCTATGTCAACATGTTGTCTCCCCTCTATAGTAGAGGGGAGGGGAGAGATAGGGATGGATAGAGAGAGAGAGTCAAAGACAGACAGTGGTGGAAAAAGTACTCAAATTTTTTACTTAAGTAAAAGTATCAATACTGCAATGTAGAAACACTCTGTTACAAGTAAAAGTCCGGAATTCAAAATTTACTTGAGTAAAAGTATAAAGGTGCTGGTATCAAAATGTACTCAAAGTACCAATCGCGATGCATTGTGAGCTTGTAGATCGGCTATTTTCAAATGCAGGGCCGGTCCTGGGCAATTTGACGCCCTAGGCAATATTTTTCCTGGCACCCCCCCCCCCATTTCATAATAAGAGCACCTCAGTCTCTTTAAACAGAAAGTAATACAGGACAGGACAGGCCCTGTTCAAATGGCAGAAATGTATATAGGGTTGAAGTGGTTAATGTATGTTTAGTAATAATAATCAAAATCTACCAAGTAACTAGTAACTAAAGTTTTCAAATAATTGTAGTGGAGTAAAAGTACAATATTTGCCTCTGAGAGTGGAGTAGAAGTAAAAGTACTGAAAACTGGAAATACTCTAGTAAAGTAAAAAATACCTCAAAATGTTATTTTTAAGTAAATGTACTCAGTTACTTTAGACCACTGAAGACAGAGACATACAGAGAGAGAGAGAGAGAGAGAGGGGGGGTACATACAGGCAGCTGCATCCCCGGGGAATAACGCGAGTGGCTCCGCTGTCACATGGCGCAATCACAGGAGGTCACGTGGTGTTACAGGAGGTCACATGGTGCAATTAAGGAGGCACAAAGGAGCCGAGGAGCAGGGGGAGGAGGAGGAGGAGGAGGAGGAGGGGGTCAGAGAGAGAGAGAGGGGGAGAAAGAAGTAAGGAAGAAAGAAAGGATGGAAGAAAAAAACAAAGGTAGGAGGGATAGAAGGAAGGAAGGAATTGGACAAAGAACAGGGAGAAAAGTGACATGAGAGACAGGCGAACATTAATAAACACACAGGACAAACTACAGACGGTGAAACCAGAGCCGGCTTGGCTTTCATTCACTGCTCAGTGAAAGTTCAAGAAAAGCCAAGGTCTATGGCAGCTCCAGTGTTATCAGTAATCTGTGGTTGATATATAGACTTCCTTGTGCGTCTGAACAACACATTTCACCACCTGGCAATAAGACAGAATTACCCATTCCACATAGCGACACTCAGGAGAGAAATTCCCCCCATTTGTACATCTACCGCCACCCAACACACACCCTCCTTTTCTTTCAGCACACCCCCCCCACCCCACCCCTGCCCCCACCCCAGCCTCCGCTATACAACACCATTTGTAGATCTATCTCACAGAATTTATCAGCCTCAGTTTCTTCTGTTTTCACCAGCCTTCACCAGTAGCTTGTGATCCTCAGAAGAGTCAAACAGGGAAAAGAGAGAGAGACACACAGTGTTTGTGTGTCTGTGTGTGTGTGTCTGTGTGTGTGCGTGTGTGTGCGTGTGCGTGTGTGTGTGTGCGTGTGTGCGTGTGTGCGTGTGTGTGTGTGTGTGTGGGGTTATCTTCTGCGCATATTAAAAGGTGATGAAAAAGCAGTATCAGCTTCTAATGCGCCGCATCAGCAGGGATAGAGGGGGATCGAGGTTGAGGCTTATGCTGCGGCTTTCAATGGGCGGCTTATGGAGAACGTGACAGGACACCCTGCTTTCCCTTCCTGTGCCCATGGGCTGGTGTCCCGGGGACGGTTCTGGGACTGGGGTGTCTCGTGTCACTGGAACACAAAGAGGAATTTGTAGGCGAGCAGAGGGCTCAGAGATTTTGGCTCCTCACCTACAGCAACGGTTCTCAACGTGGATTACAGGGACTCTCTGGGTTCCTTTAGGGGGGTCTAAATGGACCCTTGCAAGTCTGTAACTCTGACAGTGTACAAATGGAACCAAACTGTACACTGTCAGAGTTAAAGGGATAATTCACCCCAAAATGATTTTTTTCTATCGATTCGTCACCCCATGGAGACTTGAATTAATCATGAATATATTTTTGTTTTTGTCGCATTCCTAAGCCAATAATTTGATGACCGGCAGCGGTTCCGGTGGGAGACACAAAGAGTCTCCTTTGTGTCTCCTACCGGAACCGCTGCCTACCGGTCCGTTGGTCATCAAATTATTGGCTTAGGAATGCGACAAAAATGAATTCAAGTCTCCATGGGGTGACTAATCGATAGAAAAAAATACATTTTTTGGGTGAACTATCCCTTTAAGGGGAGACCTTGACATTTAAAAGTTTGAGAACCATTGACCTACAGTACCTGCTGCCTTGAAAAGAGCAATGCCAAATGAGACACGACAAAAGAAGAGAAAAAAAAGCTGGAGAAAAAAAAATGAGAAAAAAAGGGATTGAAAAACGATCTGCCGAGAGAGCAAATCAACTGCTGGGATTCGAAAGACCACTGGGTTCCATTATGCTCTGACAAAAGCAGAGCTATTACTAAAACGCCAGCACTAATTGCATGAGTTTGAGGGGATTTCCAGGAAATTCTTAAAGGTGAGAGAAATCAGCCAACCAGTCAACAAGCCACCCCACCGACCCCCCACCCAGATACTCTCGACATCCTATTCCCTGGTGAAAGAAAAGTCCCACACTCTCTCTCTCTCTCCTCTTCGGCCTGCAGCCATTTTGAGCCACAATCATCCATTCTGTTGGCCAGTGGGAGAGAGAAAACACACACAATGCAGGACAAATAGTTTGGCAGAGAGCCAGACTCTAATCAGATTACTGTGGGACTTCTCGGCGCTAAAAGTGTAGGATCAACGAATGGCCGTCCTAATTGGGCCATGAAAGGAATGCACTCTAAACGCACCAATCGATCAATATTGGTATCACTCCAGGAAATGAGGATCCGCTTATGTTAAGTGAAAAGGATTCATCTCGAGGTTTTCGGTCCTAAATGAATGTACATTGGAATGGAAGTGAAGCCCAGCTCCCATCTGGCCTTCTCCAAAGGAGAGATTTGTGGTGACATTATAGTTGAATGGCATTACAGTACACCAGTATATTAAGCACACAGTAGTATTGTGCCAACTTGTAGAGAGGCTGTTTTCACCAGATGTTCCCCCCAGAACAGGGACGGTGCGGCACTGCGGCACCGTACGACAAATTAATGAAAATGTGATGTGTACAAGGTCAAAGCCTCTAGATCTGCTATTTTTACTGGTAGATCTGCTATTATCTGTATCTGCATCTGTATCTGTAGATCTGTGCCAGTGTGTCTACCTGTATCTCAGTGTTGAGTCGAGGCATGGACACGGCGCGGCCCTGGTTCTCCAGACCAGAGCCTGGTACTGGCATGGAGCTACTTGCACTGGTTTCTATCTTCCTCATTTCTACCGACTCCTGGACACACAAACACACATGCGCGAGTGAGCGCACGCACACACACACACACGCACACGCACACGCACACGCACACACACGCGCACACACACACACACACACACACACACACACACACACACACACACACACACACACACACACACACACAAATGAACAAGCACCCAAGCACACATTCACATACAACACGAAGAGAACCATGCAGTTAGTTTGAGATTATATCTTTCCTGTGCATTACTCACACATGATGTTTATAATATCCCCATGTATCTACATAGTACATAGTACATAGTTGCTGGGGACCCCCTGGAACCTACCCAAGGACCCCACTTTGAGAAGCAGCACTGTGTTAGTCAGACTGGCGTGGATCAGTGAGTATACCTGAGGGCTGGCGTTGTCAGGAGCGTCCTCTGATGGAACCCTGGAGGGAGTGCGTTTGTTCTTAGGCCTGCTGGGCACTTCCTTTGATCTCTCTGTCACCCACGAAGATGACCCTTTGATGTTGTGTTCATGATGGCCTGGCCTGAGGGCCAACGGTAAACAAAAGTCTGATAAATTATCCATATCCATATCAAGTATGTGAGGCCTTTACAGACGGATTTTGTAGAGTCAAGGATGGAACGAAATAATATGATTCAAGACAATATTATTTCATTCCATGTATACACTATACTCTCACAGGTCTTCTTGTGGCTCATTTCCATTGTTTTTATGTACCCATTAAATATCTCTCCTAACTGTATTTCTTATTTTATTTTTAATATCTGTGGACAGAAGAAATGCTTGTTGACAGATTGTAATACTGCTGTCCCAAAAATAAATAATAATAATTAAAAAAGTATATAATAATAAAAATGATATCTCAAATGTATATAGCTCTTTTCTAAGTACCCAAAGGCGCTTTACATGGGGGGGAGGAGAAAACAACAAAAGAACAACTTTATTCTGAAAAAAACACTAACACAATAACGCTAAGACTAAGGAATTAAAATCAAAAGATCATGGTCATATTGCATTGCACCGGTCTTGACTTGAACCCGCAGCAGCGAACTTACAAAGTGCCTCCATTGTTGAGAGAGTTGGAGCTGGGTCTAGCCGGGGGCAGGGTGGGCTGGGGTAGGTGAATGGGTTGCTGGAATTTGTTGTGGGACTTGGATTGGAGTATGCTGGGAGGCTCCACACTGTTTAGCATCATGGGCAGGTCTTTCTCCTGCATGTGAGTCAGAGGCAGCAATGGCTTAAACAGAGCCTGGACCTTGCTCTGTGGAGAAGAGATGGATGGCAACATGCTGAAGACATTCAAGGAGGCAGCAAGCAAGAATATTGTTGAACCCCAGTCCTACAGGATTTTTTGCACGATGGCACCCGACCTGTGAAGACCCGGGCCACAATATTCGCTATTGTTCTTTTTTTCTAGCAGCCATGCAGGTGGTGTTGTGCCTGCGTAGTGTAGTGTTGTGTGCGTACTTGCATGTTTGGGTATGTGCCGAGCAAAGCCAGAGTCAAAGACTGACCTACATTTGGCCAGTGGTGCGTGGGGAGTTTCTCTGCCCTACTGGCCACTTTGGCAGTCACCCAGTTATATCTGAAGTGACTTTCTTTTTCTTAAAATATTATAATATTTGGGCTTTATTCAGATAGGACAGTGAACAGAGAGACAGGTAAGGCAGGAGAGAGAGGGGGGATGACATGCAATAGTGTCTCTGGACGGATTGAAACCGGGGTCAGCTACAGTAAGAACTATAGCAATATTGATGTAGTATGCACTCTTACTCGTCCCTAGAGTCACTTATTTAAGAAACATAAACGTTTGTTTGATAAATAGGTCGATAGAAGAAAGTGAATCTGGGAATCCACCGGCAAATGTGACCACTGACCAGTGCACTTAAAACCTGAGTTTTACTTACAGTAGTTGCGCGTGGGTGTTGCACACTGAACATAGGCTCTCTACAAGCTCACAACACATTGCGCCGCGACACATCGTGAGCTTGTAGATCAGCTATTTTTGGTATGGATGCACGTGTGTGCATGCATACAGTAATGCTGTTTCCATATGTGCGTGCATAAAAGTATGCGGATGTACAGTATGCATGCAGGTTTCCACATTGTCTCCGTGTGCGTACGTGCGCATTTCTGTGCATGTGTGTGTGTGTGTGTGTGTGTGTGTGTGTGTGTGTGTGTGTGTGTGTGTGTGTGTGTGTGTGTGTGTGTGTGTGTGTTTGCTTGCAGTGCAAACATGTGTACATATGCAGTGTGTTGCACGCATGCATAGTTGTGTACTCTACCTGAGAGCCTGTGCCGCTGTTCTGCTGCTGTAGCTGCTGGAGCCTGCGGGCTCGGTTCTGCTTGTAGTAGTCAAAGATCATCAAGGCCGCATAAACCTTCCCCACTGTCAGCTCATTGTCTGGAGAGGAGGATGAACAGAGGGAAGGGAAGGGGAGGAGAGCCAATGGGGGAAAAGGAGAGGAGCGAAGAAAAGCAGAGGAGGAATTGAATACTTTATTAGCGTGATAGTTAATAGTACAGGTAGTAGGGTCAAAGGTTATGGTAAAAGGATAACACTAAAAGCCCCATGGGGTTTGTAAATGAAGACACTTGAACCCAAGCGAAACGATTCTGGCCCGAACATTCAGCAAAAATTGCCTACAAGCTCACAACGTGTTGTGTTGCTACGTGTTGTGAGCCTGTTAATCGGCTATTTTCGGCAATGATATTTGGTGTTGAGAGAGAAAGGTAGGGGGCCTCGTGTAGACACCTGAGGGACTCCAGTCAATAAATGAATAAGAGTAGAGAAGGGAGGAGGGAAGACAAGGATAAGGAGGGGAGGAGAGGAGGAAATAAGAGCAGCAGAGGTTGAAATAAAAAGAGAGAAAGAGAGGTAATTTTGCTGACTCATTCATGCCCCATTCATCTCTATTTGCGCCTCTTAAGTCTCCCTTCGAGATTTAGCCCAAAGGAAGGAAACATTACATCCAAACCATTTAATGTATTTATGGCCTATAATTAAAATAGATTTTCAAGGCAAACAAATCAAACAGTAGAACATGCAACGTTGCCTGGAAATGCCACAGACTAATGAGGTGCTAATAGTTTATACAGTCAAATAGTGGTACATAAATCCTACCACAAGGTGGCAGTGAAGGCACAGCTCATGACTGAAAATGAATGCATGGTCTTCTCAAATCCACTTACAATTTGTGTGGAGGTAAAAGCACACAGTCATACACACACAGACGTTAATCAAAGAAAGACACAAACGCACGCATGCATGCATGCATGCATGCATGCATGCATGCATGCATGCATGCATGCATGCATGCATGCATCCACACACACACACACACACACACACACACACACACACACACACACACACACACACACACACACACACACGGACCTGAGGCTTTTAACCACTTGAACCCTGGAACTGGACATGAGTTGCCTTTGTACTTGGCCCACCCTACACCAAAAGTAGCAGATCAGAAATCTTTGGACGACTGTTCCCCCAAGGACATGATGGGATGCCAGGGTTCAAGTGGTTAGTCCGAAACTGCTCGTCCAAAGTTGAAGGTTATCGAGTTGGTTTCTGTCCTATCTGATTACACCCTTATGGCTCTATTTGGCTCCATTTGTCTCTGAGTTCAATTAACCACTTAATTGAACCCTATTCGTCAAATGACTAATAGTGAAAATAGCAAGCTAATGAGCTTGTAGATGCTGCTATGTACATACAGTACTGTGTAAGATTTTGAATAGCCATACAGTAAACGCATCATTTAGGTACAGGTGTGTGTGTGTGTGTGTGTGTGTGTGTGTGTGTGTGTGTGTGTGTGTGTGTGTGTGTGTGTGTGTGTGTGTGTGTGTGTGTGTGTGTGTGTGTGTGTGTGTGTGTGTGTGTGTGTGTGTGTGTGTGTGTGTTAGTGAGCTGCTTACGTTTGTGTGGTGTTACCAGCAGGTCCATGGTCTTCTGGGAGAGACTTGGCCACACTGTGGACAGCTCCTTTTTCAGCTCAGAATCTGACATTCGCTGGGCCACCATCCCTGTGGATATAAACACACATACGTCCCACATTTTCAAAATGAGCAAAAATAGCAGACCAACAAGCTTGAGAATTTGTAGATCGGCTATTGATCGTGCTGTCGTACGACTAAGTATAAAATATCATCAGAGAACCACGGGGCTGCGAAAATAATCTTAGCTGGCTTAAGTGTTATACATTTATGTTTATATAGAGTATGACATCTTCTAGGTTATATGGGACAGAGAGAGACAGAACAGAAGCTGGTGGCTGAACCACCAGCTGGGCTGAGGTCATAACTCTGGATTTATGGTGAGAACAAAACAAACAATCGTTCCTGTGGCGAGGAGTGAGGAAGAAGACCCTCATTTATACTGCAGAATGCGCCACACAAATGCACATGCACGCGCACACACGCGCACACACACACACACACGCACACGCACACGCACACGCACACGCACACACACACACACACACACACACACACACACACACACACACACACACACAAAGCTTTATAATGAGCCCAAATGGGACCCATATTTACTCATTCCAAGCTCTAAAGAGAGAAGACAAAAAGGCAGCAGCTGGCTGCCTGGTTGGGAATAGCAGGGTGTTAAGTGTGACATTTTGATACCATCTTTTCTTTTCTTCTTATTGTTATTTTTTTGAGGGAATAATTTCATTATCTTTTTTCCGCCTTTTTTTTTGTTAATTCGATTTTCTTTCTTTCTTCACTGTTCTCATTAAAGTCTTTGATTAGAGTCTTGTGAACCTATAATTATATAATAGTTTACATAATGCAATATTATTGCATTAGTGTCAATTGGAGGATATATACTGCAGGTCTCTTTGGAAACCACCACACAATCAAACTAGATGTATTGTATTGTGGTTGGTTGTAAACCTCTGCCAACCAGATGTCGTTTTAACCATTTAAACCCTATTGTGAAATTGACTTGAGTTGCAACTGTAGTCGGACCGCTTTTTTACACCTAAACCAAATCCCTTTGCCAAAAATAGCCACTCACAAGCGTGTTTTGAGCTTGTAGATCGAATGTTCCCCCCAGAATAGGCATGTTGGGGCTAATTGGCTATGACTGCCTTCTGACGTTTTCAGGCCCTGGGTTAGGCAACCCGGCCTGGTGGAGACCTTTGCACAGAGGAGCGCACTTTTCCGGTTTTATAAAATTATCGTCTAAATTTCATAATCGATTAAATCAATTTGTTCGATTAACTGTTGAGCCCCTAGTTCTCTGCAGCCATGTCTGGCATACACCCGTCAGTCACTACCTGAGGCCAACTTGATCTCCAGAGCGGTGCGGATCAGGGCCATCAGCGTGGAGGTGAAGTGGACCGTGTTGTCATCAGCGATGGGCATGTTCATCTTCACTAGCCGCTGAGGAGAGGAGAGGGGTGGGGGGGGCGGACGGAGGGGCGGGGTTAGATCACTGGTACACAGAGAAAAAAACAATAGCCCCGAACCCCAAATCCCAAGTCAAGGCAGAGAAATCAATCTGTGTACTGAAGGAATTTGAAAGAATGTATTATCATGTACATTATCTTACTAGTACCAAATCTGTCTGACATGCACACAGTAACATTATCTTTATAGTTTCTTGTACCATGGTTGTGTGTGGCAAAAATAATCAATCTACAAGCACATAACACGTCACATTGCAACACGTTGTGAGCTTGTAGATCTACAATTTTTCACTATTTGTGACAGAAATTGTAGATTTTCGCCTATAATGACATGACCGAATTAGGGACGCCAGGTTGAAAGTGGACCAACCTTGGTCTCAAATTTAAGCTCTAGTTTGGCTAAATAGGTGAAAATGATCAACATTCTTGACAGCACACAAAAAGCTTTCCTGGGCGACCACGCAGAGAGGAAGAGACAGACAGAGAGAGAGACAAACTAGACATTCACATTCACTGCTAGAGGCTACAGTATGCACTATGCTGCAAGTCAAAGTACACAACGATGCAAGACTGACATTGATCGAAAAAAAGGTGAGAGAAGGCGTGTACGCATAACCATGGAGGTGCCTCAACAATTGCAGGAGCTCGACTCTGTAGTTGCCATTCCTAGCGAATGATCAACTTGGGTTTGGAAGAACTTTAAGCGCAATGAATCTTTGGTAGAGGTTTGGGTTGTGCAGTTAGTTACCTTGCCCTGATGCAACTCTAAATATTGGCTGCATATATTCAATAGTGCTCCGTTGGTTAGAAATTGATCATCCAAAATTGTCTACCCGTTGACATTTACATCGCATGGTAAAATAGGTCTCAAAGGCACCTTTTAGCACACAAACAAACACAATCAAAGTGGATGTATAACATTACAAAACCCAGTTCAATTTTTTTTTTACACTGGCCTATATCTGTGGATCCGGATCTTCTTCCTAATTTTACTAAATAGTAAAATCAACATGAATGAGTTGACATTTTAATTTGAAATAACAACAACACAATACAGGGGCTTCTAATGTTCTACCATGGCAGAATCAACTTTGTTTGCATTATTTTGTGTGCTAAAACAATGCTTTTTGAGACCTGTTTTACGGTGCAATGTAAGTCATTGACAAGACAGTTTTTCAATGAATTAACTATTGAATATATCTGATATATTGGAGTGATATTTGGAGTTACATCATGATGGCAAGGTAAGTACACAACCCAAACCTCTACCAAAGTGTAATTGAGCTTTAAGTCACACTTTACGTCTATGGTAGCAGCTATCAATGAGGACAATCATTTCCATCCCATCAAACCTGTGCAGCTTTAGCAAGAGGACTTGGTACGTAGTATAGCTGTAATGGTGCCACTACTGTACATCCATACTGGATGCTGTGTGTGTTTGTTGCTGTAGAGTTGAGCTCCCCTGAACACAAAAAGCATTCACCTACATGTACTATCAGTGGCAGACTGGCAGTGCAAAAGTAAGACAGACCCAAGTCAGAATGAGACAGGGAGGGAGATGCTGAGATGCACACACACACACACACACACACACACACTCTCTCTCACACACACACACACACACACACACACACACACACACACACACACACACACACACACACACACACACACACACACACACACACACACACACACACACACACACACACACACACACACACACACACACAGACAGACAGACAGACAGACAGACAGACAGACAGACAGACAGACAGACAGACACACAGACACACAGACACACACAGAAAGACAGACACACAGGTAGACAGACAGACAGACAGACAGACACACACAGTCAAACCATCAATGAATAGACAGAAATGACAGGAAAGATGGAAGGAAATGAGTTACAGCAAAGACAGACTCACACGAGTATAAAAGCGTACGTGTAAATCTCCCACAAATAAAGCAACAGAAGCCACGCACGCACGCACACGCACACACACACACACACACACACACACACACACACACACACACACACACACACACACACACACACTGCTCCACAGACTAAAACTCTGCCTACATAATCTATTATTATTATTATTAACTATTCGAGGGATGTTCTGTAATAGGAAGGGAGCAAAGTCTCTTCATGGAGATGTTATGTTATACTCATTTAATTATTATTATTATTATCATTATTAATGAGACAACAGGAGTACCAGGTGGTCATTAGTATATAACTTCAATATAGAAATAATAACAATGCATGGCTGGCGTGTTGAGTACTTTCTACTGATACTCTGACATTACAAGTTACTTGGGGGCTTGTCACAAAACAGGTCACTGTAGTTTTTCCTGACACTTGACTATGTTCTAGCTTAAGACTATGATATAATATTACTTATAGGTATGCCTATTATGGTATGTTTAACTTGCTTAGCTTAGGTTCATATGGACATTGCCCCACACTGGCTTAGCTAAGCTTAGCTAGCTTGCTCTTAAAATCAAGCAGCATTGAAAAGAAAGAGGCAGGGGGGAGGGGGTAGAGGGGAAGGGGCTACACCAAAAATATCGAGAGCACTTTAGCAAATAAAATCGAAGAACACGGAAAGGGAACAACTGCAGAGCACAGACACTGGCTGGAGGTCAAGCCAATGGGGGGGGACAGGTTGTCGAGCAGAGGAGAAGGCAAGGGAGGATAGGGAAGTGGGTGGGGAATCTACCTTGTAGGCGACTCTTGGTGGACATTTCTTTCCCAAACCTAAGGGTGGGGACATGTGGAGCAGCATCTGATACATATCGAGGTACTTGATACGGCCACTTGATACGAAAATCATAAAGAAAAGGAAAACAACCCAAACGAGAGAAGGATGGGGAGTTAGAGAGGGACGACAGTAACAGAAAGGGGAGAAAAAATCAACAGAGGAATGACAAAGCATAAAAAAACAATACAAATAAACAAACAAACAAACACACAAGAAATCTGTTGTTATTTAGATTTCCTGGAAGAAGTGAGATGAATAATGAATGCCATCCTCGGCCGCTGGAGCCAGGGCACGGGGATGCATCGCTATGGTGACGCTCAGGATCCCTGAGAGGAGAGACATGATGGGATGGCAGAGAAGAGTTCTGTTGAGAGGGGATTTGGGTGTGTTTTGATGGGGGGGGGGGACTGGTCGGGGGGGCGGGGGGTTGGATGATGGGGGATCAGAGAATGGCAGCATCGTAACTGTGAGGGATGTCTGCTTCGGCATGCTTGCAGACATCCCACTGGTGTCCTGCCAGGTGCAACGGAGACAAAGGTTTCAACGCCAGCCCTTTTATCGCTTTTTTTCTTTCCTTTACATAGCCTTCCTTTCTTTGACATTTTGCATGCGCCCAAAGGGAAAAGGGAACCGAAAAAGCAATGCCCCGTGAGGCCTGTTGATCCCATTCAGATGGTTTCAAGATCTGAATAGAAAGATCATTTTGACTTTTTTTTATCGTCATGACTAAACATTTGGGGGTTTGAATGTTTAATCCGATTGTACACAGAAAAGGGGGGAAGGTACTGAGCAGAATGTTTTCAGCCCATCCACCATAGGGGATGGGCGGAGAAAGGTGGGCGGCATGGCGGGCGGCATGGCGGGCAGCCATGCCGGGGCTTTGAAAGCTTTGTTTCCACTCTGGCGTTCGGTAACCAAAAGCCAATCAGTCTGGAGAGGGGCGGGTGCTTAGTGTGTAGGCGAGTTTCATTGGTGCACAGCCATTCAAGTTAAAAAACGTCTCTTGGCATAGAGGTACACAAAGCACCCTAGAGTGACGGAGGTGACTGGTGGTTGCAAACCTTGTATGCTACCCTATTAGGGCAGTTCTTCCCTAAGCCAAGGGGGGGCGAGATAACGCGTAACAAATTGTACATATCCTTATAGGAAATCCGTCCGCTGTGAAGAAGAACAAGCAGATACATAAACACAAACGTTCAGGACAGCTTCAAGAGAGAAAATAATTCATCATTAGTGGGGGGGTGGGGGGGGGGCCTGACTGCAAATCAAGATAGTGAATAAACCGTCCCTGGACAGGAGGTCAGAGAGAGACACCAAGGTCGTCTACTCCCCCCCAATCTAATTTCTATGGTAATGTAATGTCTGACTGGGTGGTGGTGGGAGGGGGGGTACAAAATAGTGGTGGGAAAAAACGTTAATTTCAGTGAACGAACGATTTCGTTCACGTTCACGGCAATGATCTGTTCAAATGATTCGTTCAAACGATTCGTTCAAACGATTCGTTCAAATGATTCGTTCATGTCTAGTGAAAAACTACTCAACCGCACTGCTGTCTATCACAGGAACAGCCCGCCCTCCCGTTTTCGGGCAAGAAACGAAAGCGTGAACGTAACAGCTTCGGGAAGTGAACGGGTTCGTTCACGTTCACGCCAAAGAACTAGTTATTTTGAACGAATCGATCATGAACGACCCATCACTAGTACAAAACCCAGTCAGCAAGAAAGAGTGGGGGGACACATACCACGCTGCAGGGTCGTACTCAGCCCAAACCCGGATAAACTCATCCAGATGATGAGGTCCCAGGATAGAGGAGTCTCTGGTCAGGTACTCAAAGTTATCCATGATGACGGCCACAAACAGATTCAGCATCTGGAATAGAGACGCATTGTGAGCACACACCACACATCTGGCTCAGAAAATGATGGCCAAATGAGACTTAATACTTGTTTTTTACCAGACAACTTCTGACGCATGCTGTCATGCATTTAAATTAACTAATTGCTCCTCTGGGACAAATAGTTTTTTGTTTATTTTTTACTTTATTTTATTGAACATCAACAATCTCTGAATCCCAATTTAATTGGTAGTTTAGATCATTTATCGTCTATGCAGCCTACTTTTCTTTTTAACATGGACTTCTCACTGGAATGAATGTCTTCAAATATCATTTCACACAGTTCTGGTATAATATATTCAACATCTATTTAATTGTATTATCACAGCCAGTTGAATCTAATGTTCAAAGATGATGTGACTGCTTGAATGACGCAGCCACGCAAGCAACGTAAGGTTCATTCAGGGAATTGGGCTGGCATCTCAGGTCCTTATGCTGCGTTCACACTGGCAGCGACAAAGATACAGGCTACCATTCATTTTCAACAGAAGCCAGCGACATGAAGATACAAAGAGCTACAACAGCTACAAAGCTACAAAAAAAAGTTGAGCTGGTTTCAACTTCAGCTACAAAGATATAAAGCTACAAATACGCTGTGTAGCTTTGTATCTTTGTATCTTTTGTATCTACCAGTGTGAACGCTGCATTATTCTTCTCTGTCCTAGCTCCTCTATCCTCACTCAAACTGGGACTAGAAGTCGGTCCGCCATTTTGCCACTCGTGTCGAGGATTTAATTTAAGGACCTGAGACGTGAGGCTCAGCTGATTGGTCCACTCTTTAGCACGCATACTCAAGCAAACCAATCACCTTTCACATGGCCCAAATTTCAAGCTACAGTACATGACATGTACTGCATCCTCGTGAGCTTTGCTCTCTCTCTGCTCTCATGCTGCTGATCTGTGTGCTATGAGAGTCAGATCCGCCTGTTTAGATCTGTCCAATTATGATTGTGCAGCAGCGAGCCATGAAAGCAGCCAAACTAAAAAACTATTGCCCTTACTCTGCTAGGTACAAGGCTTCCACCGAGTTTGTATCTAGCAGATTCGAAAAGCTGTATGGGAAGGGACTTGTTGTTTTTAATACTCTTCAGCAGTTATGTGGAATGGGTTACCTGCAGGCCATAGTCCTCCATAAAGAGCTGGCTGAATAGCAGCTGCACCTAACCATCAATTAGTTGAGTTGTAACAGGTTCCATTTACAGTACCCACTTTTTTACTTTTACTTATTTTACTTGTCTAGTACGTTGAAATTGTATGAATGTATTTTATTGATTTCACTTGTCTCTGTTACACCACCCCCCCACCCCCCAAAACAACAACAACAACAACAACAACAAAACATGGCACTCAAAGGACCACATTGGTAATAGTGATAATATTTTATCCTTTTGATATATATGTACAAATATACATATGGTATGTATTTTTTCCAATACCTGGCATTCCTATTATGTCATTAAAGGCAAAATTTGTAATTAGAAAATTACAGAAATTGTGAACTTGTGAGTTTGCAGATTCTAGCTATTTCTTAAAGTATGAAATAGTGTTGGTTAATAAACATAATGATACTAATAGGCTACGGTAGGTGAGTAGAGCTGTATCAAACTGCACTTGGCACTGACCAGGAAGGAGCAGAGGAAGATGAAGGAGACAAAGTAGAAGTAGGCAAAGTCGCTGCCACACTCCTTCCCGTGGGTTCCTGAGCGCTCGTCGCACGCCCTGCGACTCAAACACGACAGCATGATCTCGTGCCACGCCTCGCCCGTGGCGCTCCTGACCCACCAACAGACAGTTAGATGAGAGGAAATGGACAGAGATAAACGGACAGACAGACAGACAGACAGACAGACAGACAGACAGACAGACAGACAGACAGACAGACAGACAGACAGACAGACAGACAGACATGATTACATTAAAGGTAGTGTGCTATAAGTGATACTTTTTGAACATGCACAAAACCTTTTCGGATGAGGGGGCCTGCGGCCAAATACATATCATTTTGGGGGTCTTTGGCGTGAAAAAGTTTGATTTAGAAGGCATTTGTAGAATCGGCCTCAGGTCTTAATGGGTTAAGAAGAATACAATACAGTGTAGCAGAACAGTGGAGGATGGGGAGATGTTCACCGTTATAATACCTTGTTCTTTCTTCCTGTTACAAATCAACATCCTGGTCTCCAGAGGGCTGCGTGCTTCACTGACTGACTGGCTGACTGGCATGTGTGTGTGTGTGTGTGTGTGTGTGTGTGTGTGTGTGTGTGTGTGTGTGTGTGTGTGTGTGTGTGTGTGTGTGTGTGTGTGTGTGTGTGTGTGTGTGTGTGTGTGTGTGTGTGTGTGTGTGTGTGTGTGTGCGTGTGCGTGTGCGTGTCATTTTCTGCACTCCTTACTGCTAACTACATAATTCAGCGGGATCATAAAATATGAAACAGAATCACAGCTGGATATCAGTGGTCCAGGAAAATTACTTTTCCATAGAGCAGTGCTTCTCAACCATTTTCATGTCAAATTTCACCCCAAAATGGATGCATAATTAAGCCGCAGACCCCCCTTTGAAAAAATTTGGTGCCAAGGACCCCTCATAAGACTGAGAGGATCATAGCTGTTAGATTTGATTAATTACAGAAACTACAACTGTCTAACTAATTAACCACTTTCAACCTGGCATCCCTATTTTGTGCGCGCATCTCGACGCGTTGTGAGCTGCTGTAGATCAGCTATCTTCGCTATTTTTGAGTACGTACTGTAAGTGGCTAAACTGTACATCATTTTGCTGGGGGACCCCATGGAATCTCCCCATGGGACCCCCTGGGGGTCCCCGGACCCCACTTTGAGAATCACTGCCATAGATCCAGAGCAAATGAGGACACAGCAGCTGCCCTTTTTAAATGATGGACTGAATCACTATAGCAACCTGCCCTTCAAACTGATAGGACGCTGTCCACATGTTTAATGTTCATCGCACTTATTGTAACCTTACAGTCTGGATGAGGGCCTGCTAAATGCCAGAATTATAAATTGTTTAAATACCCAACATCTCTAAGTTATGAAGTAAACTGAAGTGTTGCGTTTCGCAATTGTTCACACGATTGATTCTAATCATCTGTGTAATAGATGTTACTTTGTCATCGACTTGATAAATATTAGAACCGCAGGTCTCTGATCTAGTTGTCAATATCTACGTTAATATTAATTCATCGATTACAGACACCTCTTAATTTGGATGGAGTTAACCTGAGGGTGGATGGCTGTTGGCGCACAGAGCAGTAGAACCTGATTTCAAATGTAATTTCAAGATTTCAACACATTTTGTGTGATTAATTCACATTAATTTCTGTTTGTGTGATTAAATTCATCAACATACGGTAGAACATTAATACTCCATGGCGATACATTTATTTGTTTATACAGGCCGGCCGGGCTCTCCAAAAGGAGGGCTAAACAATTAGCAAGGTACTGCTCAATATCAGCTATTATAGGAAGCCGCTCAATTTTGAGGAGGCGTTTGTTTCCTTTACCCATGATTGTCGTCTGCTGTGCTTGACAAGTATGCCAACATTATTGTATGTAAAAATGTTCTGCCTTATATGCACGTTGTAACTGGCTGTTTGCCCATTATCTGACTGCACCGGCAGTGTTTGTGTCCTTTGTACAAGGCATTCTTGTACTTCTGTTTATGTGGACATAAATAAATATTTCAAGTGTGTGTGTGTGTGTGTGTGTGTGTGTGTGTGTGTGTGTGTGTGTGTGTGTGTGTGTGTGTGTGTGTGTGTGTGTGTGTGTGTGTGTGTGTGTGTGTGTGTGTGTGTTTGTGCGCGCGTGTATGTACTTGTAATACTGTACTTGCGAGGGCCAAATGCCCCCCTCAAGTGTAGTAGAATTTGAGAAACAGACATTGTGAGGAGTCTCTAGTCTAGACCGTTCCGTTTGTTATGACATCTCGGTTGTTTTTATGGTTTAATAAGATTTGGAGAGTTGTGGTCTTTTCAGACGGGTAGCGACAGACGCTCCTAGTAATTCATTTTCAGCGAGAGACGAGCGGACAGGTAGGCAGGGAGGCACCGGGCAATCTGACACTGGCACATCTGGCATCTCTTCTTTCTAGGTGACGTACAACATTGTTTCTCAAAGTGGGGTCCGGAGACCCCCAGGGGTTCTTGGGGGGTACCAGGGGGTCCCCAGCAAAACTAGTTAATATGGCCTCACAAGTATTCACATGAGAAGTGCAATACGACCCGCTGATCCAAGCGAGAACAGGTTGGAGTTATAGGGTCAGGATTAAGCATTTAGAGGTTAGGTTTATGGGTTATGGTTTGAGTTATGCCTGATTTACACTTAGTTGAGTGCCAGTATCGAGCACCAAAAATAGTAGTATCTACTGTAGGTGAATGGTAAACCATAGTAAACTAGCGCGTACCTGAACAGCAGCATGAGGGCCTGAAAGAATGTGCGGAAGTTGTTGTGGTGATTGATCTCTGTGTCCTCGTTAAGTTCAATGTTTCCGAACACCTGAGGGACGATAACATGAAGGGAAGAGATAGAGGAAAGGGGATATTTATTGTCTGATAAAAGAGTTTCAGTCCAAAATGTTACATAATAATAGATTTTGTATAATTATAAGTTTATCATTAAAGGCACTGTAAGTGATAGTCTTTGGTTAAAACAAAACGTTTTTTTGTTAAAAAGTAAAAGCTCTATATTCATATTTTCGTAGTAGTCCTATAGTAATCATTGCTTTAGAGTGTTTGTTCAGTAACAGGGGTCTCTCCATCTCTACAGCTCTTCAGTAAAAAGAAAATACATCTTCAGGTCGGGATACCAGTTTTATCCAATCAGATGAGAGAACCCCACAAAGACAATTTATCAGCTTGTGTTCAAATTTAGTCACAGCTCATATTTGTTTCATCACTTCAAATTTCACTTTATCCTGTAACCTGTATGAGTTCCCTCACCTGACATGAATATTTATTTTCTGTTTACTAAAGAGCTGGAGAGACGGAGAGACACGTGTTATTGAACAAACACTATAGCAATGATTGTTATGGGAATATAGAGCTATTAAACAATTATTTTAACAAACAATATCACAACACCTTTAAACATTGCAGGTGTAAAATGGTCTAGGAGGATCCAATATGTAAAAGAGTTGGTTGTGTAACACCAAAACCAACAAAAAAATGGTGCTGCTGAAACACAAAGAACGGCTTTGCTTTGCTTTACTTTGGCAAAGTGCTGGATAGTTCCATTTGGAATAAGACTCTTCACAGTTACAGCACAGCATCTATAACTTTTTAGGTTCCCAGTAAATATGGTGCCACCGTATGGTGACATGAAAGTTGAGAGGCACCACCCACCTGCATCCCAATGATGGCATAAATGAAGAACAGCATAGCAATCAGCAGGCAGACATAGGGTAGAGCCTGAAGGAGAAAAACAAACCAAAACGGGAACCAAAACACGTTTTATTATTCATATCTAGTCGCAGCGACTCCAGGTGTTGTGTGGTTGTGCAGCCGTGTGTGTGTGTGTGTGTGTGTGTGTGTGTGTGTGTGTGTGTGTGTGTGTGTGTGTGTGTGTGTGTGTGTGTGTGTGTGTGTGTAGCTGTTTACTTATTTACATCCCCATTAGCTACTGTATTGTAACAGTAGCTAATCATCTTAGAGGCCCCATTAGCATTTTTACTAACATTCACACTCTCAATAAGACTCAATACTTAACATAACCACTACAAAACAACCAACAGCAACGCAAAACCTGTTTTATACATAGAGTAGCTCTGCATGATAATTACATCTCTACAATAAATGAGTAAATAAATCGTTTAACAACTAACTCATCCTCTAAATCATACATAAAAGTAGAATGGATAGCTCTATACATCCATTGGTATCACTAATGTTCAGTGATCTGGAAGTTATTTGAACAGGTTACAGGTAGCAGGTTGAATTATGTACTGTATGCTTTATTACTTTATAGTAGCTTATATTTGTTTGTCACCAGACACATTATTCTAATCGGCAGTCTTCAGAGGACCTTTTGCTGTTACCACTGTGTAGAACTAGTTTAAAAGGATCCCTGGCTAATAAGCCTTATATGACTTAATACATTATAATTGTCCTCTATAACTAAAATAAAAAATTGAAAACACCTTAAATATTTTATTTATTTTGAAAACAGTTCATCTTTTACTCAAGGGGGACAACGCCCGTCGCAAGTTGATGATGTGTTCCAGCCTTGTGGAATGTATGGAATGCGTGCGTGTGTGTGTGTGTGTGTGTGTGTGTGTGTGTGTGTGTGTGTGTGTGTGTGTGTGTGTGTGTGTGCGTGTGCGTGCGTGCGTGCGTGCGTGCGTGCGTGCGTGTGTGTGTGAGTGAGTGAATGGGTCACCTTGAAGGACTGGACAAAGGTCCAGAGGAGGATGCGGATGGTGTAGCCCTGCCTCAGCAGCTTGATGAGGCGAGCGGCTCTGAACAGCCTCAGGAAGCTCAGGTTCAACAGACGGTCCGCCTGAACGCCACAAAGAACACCAGTCAATCAACCAGCAACTATAACAACAACTAATTCACCAAGCTCAGGAAACTAAATCCCATTTCATGTCACAATATCATTGGAAGAATTATTCTTATTGTCACAATCTTCAGCTTTTTTCAGCAAATCTGAGTTAGTTAGTTCATGATTTAACATGACAGTTGAACATGCAGAACAATAAAGGCAACACGATAAGCTGAAGCTTATTATGCCCACCTTATTGCTATTTAAATTAATTGTCACAATAGAAAAAAGGAAACAAAAGAGCAAAACAAAGAAAAACCAAAGTATCAACAAAGCTGCAAGTCTTACACACCAGAACAAACGAAACGGAACGAAAAGAAAGGAAAAGTAAAGGTAGTCACATCCTACGACACAGGTTCACTGAAGCATGCTAGTTCTCGTGGTGTTGATGTGGTGTTTCTACCAAAAACAAGTCCAGTACAATCAATACTTCTGTAAATTAAATGATTAAATGATCCATGACAGCAGGTGAAGTCACTCACCGTAGTCTAAAAGTGACATTTTGGAGCAGGTGACGGTAACATTAGTGAGGACAATGGGACAACAGACAGACAGACAGACAGACAGACAGACAGACAGACAGACAGACAGACAGACAGACAGACAGACAGACAGACAGACAGACAGACAGACAGACAGACAGACAGACAGACAGACAGACAGACAGACAGACAGACAGACAGACAGACAGACAGACAGACAGACAGACAGACAAACGATAGATGGACAGACAGACAAAGAGACAAAGACAGAAAGAATCAGAATAAAGTGTAAGACAGAGAGGAGGAAGAAGACACGGTGAGGAACAGTAAAACACACTTAAAGCAGTTAGGTCACCTGTAACAAACACTTGACTGGCTAAAAAGACAGTAACAATGTTTCCATCCAAATGTCAAAGAGAGGAAAAAAAAGAAGAAAAAAGAACAAGAAAAAGGAAATGCATTCCTATCAGTTGAACAGAATAACGTCTCTGTCGGGTGGAAACCTCATACTGTATGTCAAAAACTGTTACTTTTCAGGATTAAAATTCGCGCAGTGTTTCCAGCTTGCAGATCTGCTACTTTTGATGCTTTTGTGTGACTCTGTAGTATGATCAAGTAGGGCGTTAATTTTACGAAAAAACACAAAAAGTTAGAATATGGAGATAAGAGGTTTCTGCCCGACAGCAACGATAAATAGAACACCTGATGGAAGAATGTCAGAGAAGACAAGAAAAAGACTTCACAAGAAATACATAAATATATATTTGAAGAATGGATTACTATTGGGAAACGTTGCTTCATCTTTCACAATTATTTTCATGATGTCATGATGTTTTCACAAAAATGCTTTAACTTTTTTTTTCCTCTTAAAAAATTGCAAAAACAGCAGATCTACAAGCTCACAATGCATCACATCCTGATGTGTGGTGAGCGTGTAGATCGGCTATTTTCGCTAATTGTCGAACAAGGAAGTATAATAGGGCTTAAGCGGTTAAAAGGATCCCTGGCTAATAAGCCAAATGTGCCTTAATACTAATAGATGGATTATAATTGCCATCTATAACTAAAATAAAAAATGGAGAACACCTTAAATATTTTATTTATTTTAGAAATAGTTAATCTTTTACAGAAGCGGGACAACACCCGTCGCAGGTTGATGATGTCATTTGTCCATGTGTGGTCCAGCCCTATGGAATGTATATTTGAAAAATATTGTTTTGATGTTCATATTAATCATATTAAAAGGAAGTATTAAGTTGTTTTTTATTAGGACATGCTAATAACATTCCATAGGGCTCGACCACACATGGACAAATGACATCATCAACTTGTGATGGGAGTTGTCCCCCTTTAGTAAAAGATTAACCATTTCTAAAATAAATACAATATTTAAGGTGTTTTTAATTTGACATGTAACTTATAGAGGGCAATTATAATGCATTAAGGCATATTTGGCTTATTAGCCAGGGATCCTTTAATACTTCAGATGTAACCATAGCTAGGTACTATAGTGGTGCTGAACACAACCCAGGAGTGTGTTCCAATAAACTGCCACCTTAAGATGTCCCTAGATGAATCTCTAAGCTGCATTCAAAGAAAGCATCTATCCTCAGATCCTGTATCAGGCCTCAGGGATAGATCGATACCATCAACACAACCACCCCCCCCCCCCCCCTCCCCCCATCCCTTTTTCTACTCGTCTGAATTATCAGGCTCACTGGCCCACAGCCAAGACTGCTTTGCTGATATGGCTAGTTAGCATGTCTGCACAAAGCTTTGTGTAGAGGCTTTTGTTGTATCAGCAGTCTGGGCTATGTTTATCTGTGTGTGTGTGTGTGTGTGTGTGTGTGTGTGTGTGTGTGTGTGTGTGTGTGTGTGTGTGTGTGTGTGTGTGTGTGTGTGTGTGTGTGTGTGTGTGTGTGTGTGTGTGCGTGTGTGCGTGCCTGCCTGCCTGCCTGCCTGCCTGCCTGCGTGTCAGGTTCTCTGTCATTAATAATTAATTATCATACTGTAGGTGAAATTGTAGCATGCGATAAAAGGTGAATGCTAAGTACACGGTGGGGACTTACTTTGATTTCAGTGACCAGGATGTCAGTGATGCTCCCCAGCACGGTTACAAAGTCAAAAACGTTCCAAGCATCTTTCAGATAATTCTGGGGGAGGGGGAAATGATTAATGTTTACAGTATATCAGTGAAGTCGATTTCTCAGTACATTAACATGAATCGAAGTTACTGAATTGTAAGTCTGAAATAAACAGTTAAAACTTGACCCACTAGAGGGCCAAAGGCGATGATCTTGAGGATGCATTCCAGAGAGAAGAGGGCAGTGAACACGATGTTGAGATTCCTCAGCAGGGCCTCGTAGAAATCAGGAGCTCCGTGGAACTGAGGGGTAACAGAGAACACGCCCTTATCTTTAACATTTTCACCCAACATACTGCAGTCATTGCCATGTCCCAGCAGGACTAGGACACAATCCCCTTAAGAGCTTCCAGTTGGAGCACCCGGTAGTGGGTGAGTGTTTTCCTCTATGCTACCCAGATGCCCCAGACGATGAATGATTACTGCTGTTGTTCATTGTATGGACAGTTTTATTTTCTACTCAAAAGTCCAAATCCAGTTAAAAATAAACATACTGTATGTGAACACACCCAACATGTAGATGGAACCAATGACAGAACATTATATATCAAGTGCTTTTTTTTTACCTTCATCATGAGCACAACTGTGTTGACTGCAATCATGATCATGATAGAGTACTCAAACGGACCCGAGACCACAAACTTCCACATCCTGTACTGGAACGACTGGGTGTTCTCTGGCATGTAGCGCGTCAGTGGCTTGGCGTTGATAGCAAAGTCGATACAGGCCCTCTGCAACAACACAGGTATAAAACAGAAGGGAATTAGTTATTAGTTATTTGAAGCAACGGCACACCGGCATCTGTTTAGTTCGGACATCGTTGCAATTACCTCTATCCATTGGGAGAGACTATCTATCAATCATACTCACCCAACCGTAAAACAACATAATCATCATCAGCAGGCTATTTGTCAACACCATCATTCCTCTCAATGAATAAACGTTTTTTAATCACAATTTCAAATTTGAATAGGGCTGAAGTGGTTAATGTATGTTTTGTAATAATAATCCAAATCCACAAAGTACAGTTACTAGTAACTAAAGTTTTATAATAATTGTAGTGGAGTAAAAAGTACAATATTTGAATATATTTTGTAAGTTTGGGGGCCGGAGTCCCTTCCTACAAATGTAATGGAGTCGAAAAAGTACAATATTTGTCTTTGAAATGTAGTGGAGTGGAAGTCAAGTATAAAAAAAAAGTAAAGTACAGATACTCAAAATATTTATTTATAAGTACAGTACTCCAGTAAACGTAAGGTCCACCACTGGGTGATGGATAAAACCACAGGTGAATGAACAAATGGCAGGAGGAGAAACAAATGAATTCCCTCCCCCCCAGTTTGTTTCTCCCGGCTCCAGCTGTCAGAGGCAGCTCCTTAAACATACGAGCGCAGAGATTTATGTGTGTGGTTGAACGGACCACTCTGGGCCGTCTAATGGGTCCTGGTGGAGATATCGGGCAGGAACGGTTCACTGGCTTTATTTTTCTGTCCACAGAGCCTGGCGCCCAGTGGTGAAAAGTAACTAAGCACATTTACTCAAGTACTGTACGTAAGTACAATTTTGACTTCGTATTTTTACTTTACTGGAGTATTTCCAATTGTCTGTACTTTTGCTTCTACTCCACTACGTCTCAGAGGCAAATATTGTACTTTTACTCCACTACAATTATTTGAAAACTTTAGTTACTAGTTACTTTGTAGATTTTGATTATTATTACAAAACATACATTAACCACTTCAGCCCTATATACATTTCGGCCATTTGAAAATAACCGATCTACACGATGCCAATCTACACAATGCTACACAGCTTGTAGAACTTGTAGATCTGCTATTTTCAAAAGATTTTTATACATTTTATACATTTGAAAACTGGGACATATTGCATAATGAGTACTTTCTACTTTTGGTACTTTAAGTACATTTTCATGCCAATACTTTTGTACTTTTACTTAGGTAAATTTAGAATTCCGGACTTTTACTTGTAACAGAGTATTTCTACACTGCAGTATTGATACTTTTACAACAGTAAAAAAAAATAGTACTTTTTCCACCACTGCTGGCGCCGAGAGCCATGCTGCTGGCACCTCAGGACAGCCCCGGAGCAGAATGGACCGTAGGGGTCCTACACCCTTTTAGCTATGGTCAAACTGTAAGACTATCCCAAAGATTTAATGACCCACATTAGACAGCGTCTCGTCCAATGTGGCGGTGTTAATTCAATTTATTATGAAAGGTGTCACATCATTCGTCATTCCTATCAACTTAGTTAATTGGTTCTCAAAGTGACAGGGACCCCCAGGTGTCCTTGAGGGGGTTCCAGGGCGTCCTCAGTTAAATGGTAGATGATAGCTAGGGATCAAATGGACCCTTACGGGTCTGAAACTTTACTTATAGTTACTTTTTAGATTTAAAATGTTACTACTGAACATACATTAACCACTTAAGCCCTATATATATTTCGGCTATTTGAAAATAGCCGATCTACAAGCTCACAACGCGAGTTTCTAGATCTGCCATCTTTCAAAAGATTTGTATACATTTTGAAAACTTGAAATGGAACATTCTGCATAATGAGAACTTTTACTAGTACATATCTGATGCCAATACTTTTGTACTTTTACTAAAGTAAATTCTGAATACCAGACTTTTACTTAACAGAGTATTTCTACATTGCGGTATTGATACTTTGACTCAAGTAAAATAATGTGAGTACTTCTTCCACCACTGCAGATAATAACAGCCTGGCTGTGATCTATTGTACCTCGTTCTTCTCCAAGCTGCACTCAGACATGGCCTTGTCTCCCTGCTCCTGGAAGGTGATGATGATGAGGGCCACGAAGATGTTGACAAAGAAAAAAGGAAAGACCACAAAGTAGACCACGTAGAAGATGGAGATCTCGATTCGGTACCCCGGGCTGGGACCCTGGTCCTCGAAGGTAGCGTCCACCGAGTGCTTAAGGACTCTGGACACAGACACACAGCAGCACATCAAAGGTGAGGAGGGGTGAAATACATCAATCATTTGTTACTCTTAGCCAGAGTGACTTACAGTAACCTTGAACCCTAGTGTTCCGATTCTGGGGGCGAACATTTGGCATAAAGAATCAGTGTTGATTTTGACAGCAAAGCAAGTGTTAGTCATATTTTAGTCATCTGAAATGTTTTAGTTTTTGTCGACTAAATATCATAACATTTTAGTCGGCTAAATCTACAGTTGATTTAGTCGACTAAAATGTATTTTGGCGGGCCTTGATGGCATCGTAATGGCAGATTTTACACTTGGTTGCATGCTGAAAATAGCCAAGCTTATATATCAGCTTATATATATGCTATTTTCAGAGCGCAACACACAAATAGTTTTCGTCAGTGACGAACATTTTTCGTCATAGTTTTAGTCGACGAAATCAACACTGTAAAGAACCAATCTACACGCTCACGATGTGTCTCGTTGCAACACTTTGTGAGCTTGTAGGTCGGCTACTTTTGGCAAAGATATTTAGTGTAGAGTGAAAACATCAGGAAGAAGAGGGTTTATTTGGTTAAGTGAGTAAGTGCAGTAAATGACTTTAGTAAGCAGGAAGGTATTCAAGTGTCATTCTTAGGGACACTTTGACTGAACTCATCTTTGATGTGGGAATCACAACTGTAACCTTTCAGTTTCAGGTTGGTTCCAAACCACTAGGCTACTTGATCACAATTCCTATCCACTCTTAAATGTCGAAAAATCGGAAAAAATGCAATGGCAATAACAAGCTTATGCTTATGATCTTGTGATGTTTAGGAAAAGCACAAAAAAGGTCTTTCCACTCAATCTACAAGATTCAGACTGTATCTTTAAGAATACAGCCTCACACATTCTTTGCCCGTAAAAAGATAGGTAATTAAAAGTTACGTCAGTTAAAAGTTAAGACGTTAACATTCAGCGTGAGTGTTGCAAATATAAAGCGGCCTTTTCATTAACAGCACTAATATAGACCTTACTGTACAGAGTGGACCACTTAAACCTCCAGGTTATGAGATGTGATCAGTATTTAATAGCCTTTCAGCCCTGACTCAACAAATCCTTAAACGATAATGTTTATATGGCATCGGCACATTATCTAATAATGGACTTAATGGATTGAACTGCAACATTGCATCGCCTTAACATCGCATTAACATCGCCTGTTAAGAGCAGCAGGTGTCCCAGTGTGGTTAAAGAGACCATACAATAACTGAGAGGTCACAGGTTGAAGAATCCCTATACAACTACATGTATCCATCAGCACAGGCTTGTGTCTGCACAGTGCACACACAATAGAAATGGCAGTATTTCTGTTTTGTAGGCTATTCAATTAAACCAAATAGCCGATCCACAAGCTCACCACGCGTTGCATCGCAATGCGCTGTGAGCTTGTAGATCTGCTATTTTTTTAAAGAAGTAAAAGTGAATGTGGTTACTTGTGTCTGTGCTGTGGGTTTTACAAATATTTAACCATTACACATGAAAAGTCTTTTTCTTCTTCTGATAAGTAAACCATTTGGACATACAGTACAAGGTTATTCCGACAGCGACGATATGATAAATCATAGCCGATTACAGTGGGACTGCCACAACGTACTGGCAGCCCCAGGGCTTTTCTCGAAGTCTAGGAGGCAGCGGCTCTTAGGTTTACCCTGCATCTCACCCAGACGATATGCTGTATGACGCCTGTCGTCTCTGGGCTCAGAACCAACACATTTTCGTGCAACACTCTTGTATTATGAAATAGGGCATTCATTTTACGAAAAAAAGACATTATGGAAATATGAAGATACAAGATTTCTGGTTGCCAGGCCTCATACTGTAGCAATGACACTGAGGGAAAACTTGTTGCCTCAGCAGTTTGTGGTTATAATAACATTTTGGCTCTACTGAATATTTCACCCATTCAACCTGTCGTCCCTATTTTGAAATTATAGGGGAACATCTTCAACAACAAAATTCAAAAGCCTTTTTGTTTTTTGAATAGTGAAAATAGCAGATATACAAGCTCACATTGACAAGATCGACTATTTCTCGCTGTGCGAAAATCTGCGAAAGCATAAAATAGGGTTAAATTAGTTTTGACCTTGCTACTGGGAGTTGTTTCACATCTATATTAAATTAAAGATTAAACATGAACAAAATGAAGGATCTAATCTGCTTTCGGGGAACTGTACCATGTCAACGTTACTTTAATGACACTACTGTTGCATCCACTGCGAGTAAAACATCCTACACTCTGGTGACGCAGGTTATAATCCAGTATGCTGTCGAATGAACCGTATAATGATCCTCTGTATTGGTGAGAGATGTTCAGATGCAGCAGTTTGCATGGAATGCAACAGAGCAAACAGAGAAAACAGAGCTGCTACCTTTAAACGCATTTTAAATCTGAAGTGTATACTATTTAAATAGTTTTGAGAAAAGATGCTGCTATTTGTCCCACAGTGACTGCAAAAGATTGCTGATGAAGCAAAATAAAATCTCATCAGTGAACCATTTTTGTTTGGCCAAAACTTCCCACATGTCACATGCTCACGCCATCTGATTGGGGCGGGCTATTTAAACCTCCCTGCTCACACAGCTCTTTTTACACTCTCAAGAGTTAAATTATTGTTAAACATCTGCATTACTTAATTCAAGAATTGCTATTTTGATCAACGTTTGTCTGTTGTCTCTCCTATTGGTACCACATCAATACAGCATGGAACTGTAGCCAAAATCTTATCCGACGACAACAAAATATTCTAAGTGTTGGTTCTGAGAGGCAAAATCTCATCAAATAATGGACCTTGATATGAAAAGGGTTGAAAACCACTGCCTTAGGCGGGCTATTTCATTCCATTCCCTATAAAATCGAGTTGGCAAATCATTTATTATAATTCATGCTTACAGGGAATGAATGAAATGAGACAGAGCCTTCGCCCAATATGCTTAAATATGTATGCTCAATATAGTTATGCTCAATAAATATATTTATTCAATCCAAGAGTTGTCTGACTGAACTTAGATCAATCGTGGCGAGTGCAGAACTTTAACCCCTGAGTCCCTGGCCAGCCCTCCCCCAGTGGAGACGGTGAAGATGTATTATTATTATTATTATAATTATTTATCCATGAGTTGTGTCCTTACGTTGGCCAGCCCTCCCCAGTGGAGACGGTGAAGAGGGTGAGGAAGGCCCACAGAACGTTGTCGTAGTGGAACTCGTATTTCTTCCACTCGCGGGGCATGGCGGCCACCTCGTCCTTGTCGTAGTCCAGGAACTGCCCCCTGGAGGAAGGAGGAGAGCAGAGGAGGAATAGGATACAGTCACTGTCCATTGACTGCACATACGTGTATATTAGCCATATACAGTACAGTACCCACATACGGATTATACTTATGTCCAAGTGCAGATAGCTAGATTTGACTTTTACCCATTCAATCCGGGAACGCATCTACAAATGTCCTCTAAATCCTAACAGTTTTCTGAAAAAAACGTATGTTGCTATATCAGTGGTTCTCAAACTCTTTCATGGCAAGGACCTCCAAAATTATATGTATTTGGCCGCGGACCCCCATCTGAAAATATTTTGTTCCAGGGACCCCCCAGAAGCAAAGTCCACAGTATGATAATTGTCTTTCACTCATACAGGTACGAGCATCAAAATATTGGCATGTTTAACCACCTAAACCCCATATGGTTGAGCATATATGCTAGTGTCTTTTAACTTTTCTATTATTGTGGGGAAAGCTTTCACTGAAAATAGCCGATCGATAAGCTCACAACGCGTCGCAGCGCGACGCGTTGTGAGCTTGTCGATCTGCAATTTTCAGCGATAGCTTTCCCGCAATACGGATGCTGGGGTTTAAGTGGTTTAAGTTAAGCTTTGGGCAAACGCCGCCCTTGGAGAGCCGCTGGAATCGAAACCGCGGCCCCCGACCTTCTCCATTGGCTGGCTGTTTTCCACAATGTTTCCTCAAGTTTATAAATAGATGGACACGGCCAAACTGTTGCTGTTAAAATACGATAGTCTGTTATAGGTTAATATGAGTAATTGCTTCTCTGCTGGATTTATTATACTATTAAGTTTATAAAATAATGCATAATTACTAGGGGTGTAACGATACGTTTTAACAACGATTCGATACGTATCACGATACTTGGTTGTCGATACGATACATGAACGATACAGGTTAATTTAGGACGATACGATACGTTTCGATTCATTGATTTAGTCGATACGATACATGAACGATACAGGACAGGTTAATTTAGAACGATACGATTCGATTCAATGATTTAAAATCGATATAGTAACTATTTATTTACCCAAAAATTCTGTGTGAAAAATAAATACCTGGATACTGGATATAAACCCCTCTTTCTCTTTTTTCTTCTTAAAAGTACTTAGTATTGATCAAATTGATTATTTGCATTGCAAAACGATTCGATACGATTATTTGCATTGCAGAACGATTCGATACGATACAAAGTCAAACGATACGATATTTTGCTGTTTGCATATCGATATAGTAGATCGTTGAAAATTCAAAACGATTTTTCGATGCAGTTACTATATCGTTACACTTCTAATAATTACCCAACAGCATGGCCATTCAATGGTGCATTATTATATACTATAATAAAGCCAGCAGAGAAGCAATTATTCATATTAACCTATAACAGACTATGGTATTTAAACAGTTTGACCGTCTGCATCTATTTAGAAACTCTTTGGATAGCGTCAGCAGAGAAGCAATTATTAACCTACAGTATATATATAACAGACTAGCGTATTTTAACAGCAACAGTTGACAAACTGGTGCACAAGACTGCTGTGTCCATCAGATATACAGACAGAGACTTACCCCCAATCCAACCCTTGATGCTGAGTGCCAAGCAGGGAGGCATTGGGTAGCATTTTTATAGACTTTGGTAAGACTCGGCTGAGGATTGAAGGCTGACCTCCCTATCTCAGGGCAGACACTCTAATCACAAGGCCACTGAGCTGATGCTTATACTGCTGTGCTGTGCTGCTAAAATACCTGAATGTTCCCATAGGGATCAATGAAGTTCTGTCTGTCTGTCTGTCTGTCTATGAATTATTGCTTTGGGAATTCTGATGAGGCTCTGTAATAATCAAAAGCGATAAGAATCAAAGCAGCTTCTGGACTTCTGGCCCATTGATACCTGTTGTAACCTATACATCTTTATAGCTTTCAATCTGGGAAAGCATCTGTGTCATTTCATGTTTCCATCTGCTACAGAGGCTGAGAAATAATTTGACAATTCTGTAAAGTTTTTCAGAAAAGGATTTAGAAGGCGCTTTTTGAATCGGCCTCAGGTCTAAATGGGCTACTGTAGCTACTAGGTAGGACACTGTAATTGTTGTTTTAGTCCCCCCATGTTTTTATGATGTAAAGTTGTTTTATTTATTTTTTATAGCTGTGCGCAGTGACAGATAATCACCACGGAATCATGTGATTCTTTTCTGTAAGAATGCATATATTTCTAGAAGTTTGTTAAAGGAGAACAAACTAGTGATTTATTTTTTCTTAAAAGGATCCCTGTATAATAAGCCAAATATGCCTTAATACATTATAATTGCCCTCTATACAAAATGTAAAATTAAAAACACCTTAAATATTTTATATATTTTAGAAATAGTTCATCTTTCACTGAATAGGGGCAATGCCCGTAGTACGTTGATGATGTCATTTGCCCGTGTGTGGTCTAGCCCTATGGAATTTATGGAATGCATGTGAAAATAAAAAAACACTTAATACTTCCTAAGGTTAATATGCGCATCACATAAATATTTTAAATATGTTTTTTTGCACATACATTCCATGAATTCCATTGGTCTAGCCAGGCCTCTGTGATTTTATGTTTTATTGAGACACAGGACGCTAATAGGGGAGCCACTTAGAAAATGTACTTGGTCTAGCCAGGTCTAGGTCAAGATCCTATAGAGCAGTGGTTCTCAAACTTCTTTAAACCACGACCCCATATTCTTTTTGGCAGGCGGCTCAACCATCCTTATCTCTGGTCACAAGAATGTTGTGTAAGCAGTATTAAAGCACCAACCTGCAGTCTTTCTCCAGGCCCTTGGACTCGTCGGTGCAGTAGAAGAACTTGCCCTTGAAGAGCTGCACGGCAATGACGGCGAATATGAACATGAAGAGCAGGTAGACGATGAGGATGTTGAGCACGTTCTTCAGGGAGTTGACCACGCAGTCAAACACCGCCTGGATACACACACACACACACACACACACACACACACGCCACACGCACATGCGCACACACACGCACACGCACACGCACACACACACACACACACACACACACACACACACACACAGGCATAAACGGTCACACATGTTGTGCATAGATGCATCAAACATACGGTATTCACATATTCACTTTTTTATTTTTTTTAAAGCAAAAATGAAAACCTTTGCCAATTTTCTAAATTGTTAAATTGTGATATATTATCAAACTTAAATATCAAACATATCAGACAATATCTACAATTCCCAAAAGGAAATGTGTGTATTTAATTCAGTCTGACCAGGAGCAGGGATAATATAATGACCAGAAGGGGCGGATATCAAAAGCAGAGGCAGAGGAATGGAACCAAATGGACCCATCCATTTGGTTCCATTTGTACACTCTTGAATTAAATGAACGCTGAAGATTTTACAGTGTAGATTGGGGTCCCAGAGATTTAAAAAAATAGTATCAAATGGGGGTCCAATGGACTAATACCTATCAACCTGGGGGTCCTTGGAATCAAAATATGCTTAAAACGCCACTTTTGTTAACCACTTGAACCCCCAGCATCCATATTCTGGGGGGAACGTCCGTCAAAAATAGCCGATCTACAAGCTCACAACGTGTTGCGAGCTTGTTGATCTGCTATTTTTGTGCAGGGTGAAATAAGACCGTACCAAATGCACTCTTTACAGGTCTGTTTTATCGAGTATAGAGGGTTTAAGTGGAACTGAATTTGCAGCTCAACAAAAGCTAATTCATCCTAGTGAATGATGGAGGACAATTTCAGGAAAAAATGTAATCTCTGCGATACCATTATTGTGAGCGTTTTTTCTTTATCACGATAAACGATAATAACGATTATCGTCCTCTCTGAAGTAGCGAGGGACCAATCAGGGCCCAGTATGCAAATATGAGGCGGGTTTTTCACCGGCATTGCTTTTAATCCGCCCCCTTGGAGATGCAGGTTCCATACAGAGATTCCAGACTAATATCTTCGCAGTCATATTAGTCTGGCCATGCCAGGCTAGGCCAAGAGGCCAATAAAAGCGTGATAAAAAGCGTCTGCTAAATGACTGTAATGTAATGTAATGTCATGCAGTGTGGTTGAGGAGCCAGACAGAACCTTGAGCTTGGGCAGACGTTTGATGGTCTTCAGCGGCCGCAGCACACGCAGGACCCTCAGAGACTTGATGGTGCTGATGTCCTTCCCTTTGCTCCCCCTGTGCAACGCAAAAACACCATTACACCATGGAATTATGATCATGATTATGATGGAACTGAGATCGTGTCAAATGAAAAGCCTTATTTAACCCATTAAGACCTGAGGCGATTCTTAAAAATGTTTTCTAAATCCTAACAGTTTTTTGAAAAAAAGAAAAAAGAAAAAAAAATCAAGATTTTTCAAAAATAGCAGATCTACAAGCTCATAGCGCGGCACTCGGTGACGCGCTGTGAGCTTGTATATCTGCTATTTTTGAATAGTCAAAGTATACAATCTCTAAAATGACACAGGATGCTGTCCCGGGTTTTAATGGGTTAAACAGTTGATATACATAACAAAATGTGCCAATTCACAGCTTGTCCTACTTAACCGATTTAGCCAAATTGAAGACAAAGAAAAGGCAGGAATTTTGTAGATCTACACTTTTGTTAGATGCTAGCGCATCAAAGCACAGTAGCATAGCCAAAGCTGGCAATTCAATTACCGTTAACACAAAACATTCTAAAAATAAATGGTATATACCTAAAAAAAAACGTGTTATAGACCTAATAGCCATGAGCAAGCTAGAATTCTACCTAGGAGTGTAAACCAAAGGAGAACTATTATAGTATTACTTGAAAGCAAAAGAGCGGTTTCTTTTTAAATAATGATTAAACAATGTTTGTAAACCAGCCTTGATGAGTGTAATGTACAGTAATAGGTTACAAAGCGTATGTAGGACATTATGTTGAACATTGACGTTACCAAGCACTACACACTTATTTACATTACAGATGAATTAGTCGACTCACAATTACAGTAGTGACATGCCTCTCCAAACCATTCATCTAAGCAATTCATGTAATCCTGGATTACATGAGCTAGTCGGACAGAAATCGACATATTGACCACTTAAACCCACTTGTAGATCATCTAATTAAAGCAAAGAGATTTTGGTGTGGAGGGAAAAAGGAGGGTACCAAGTACAGACCCCTGGGGTCGACGAAGTATATACTGTACAGAAGGGTTTAAGTGGTAAATGCATGCAAATTATATTTATTCCACAGCAAGTTTGTTTGTTTTCTACAGGAGCTACATTTCGACACTTTTTCTCCATGCAAATGAGAACAGGATGAAGGAAAGGTGGTGTGGTTGTACTTCGAGGGCTCCTGAACATAAAGTACAGAGCTTTGAATGGGACTGCAGATCTCCTGAGACCAAGTTGCCTTTGGAAGGAATATACATCGACTTTTTGGAAAATAAGCAGCACCAAAAAAGAAAAGAATACTTTGAAAAATAAAAAAATGAAAATAAAAATGTCCTATTTCTTAGTTGTTCATCAATCTATCATTGTGTGACGAAAACTATAACTGTGTCCACTGTTCAGTCGATTATTTAGTTAGCAACATTTACATAATATTTATTTTATACAGAAGCTAGCGTATAGCTTTGAAAGCAAAAGCACCTGAGCATAATTAATACCGAACACAGTCACACAATGGTAAATTAATTGAACAGCTTATTAGCCCAAAAGTCAACACATTCCTGAGTGTCAAATTGTGTTAGCAAATACCACTGAAACACTAGATGGCTGGGGTTCACCACATCAGGACAATTCATATCATGTCTAATAACTCATTTTTGGTTTGCATTCATGGCCTGATATTCTATAGCTAAACATTTTTCTTTACTGCACCAAATAGTTTCTCCTTGCAAAAATGTACAGCCTGTCCAGGGCTTTGTAGGGAACCTGTTCTCATTTCAGACTGCAAGGTTCAGACTACTTCCACCCAAGTAGCCTGGAAAGAACTGCAAAAAAATTGAAGTTGACTCTTTTCTGAACATGCTACAACAAGCTCCTTCAGCCAGACCAATGATCCAAGATCAGAACACATGTTTGCAGAACTTTGTGCATTCAGGACCAACGTTTCTATTCAACAACCTGTAATCAGCTGTACAAAAGAAACCAATATGTTTCTTTTTCAGAGGGAACCAAAGCAGTTTTCATACACACTTCGCTTCTAGCCTATACGCTTATCTTTGTCAAATGACTGTCATACGACAAAAACAATGCGCTTTCAACAGAGAAAAAAAAGGCAGCTGAAGATTTTCAGTTAATGTACATTTTCGTTTGATAAAGTATAAATTAGCCTTAAGCCAGTAGTAGTAAGATACTGCCAACCCAACCACTTGAACCTCAATATCCTTATTCTGGGTGGAACGTTAGCCAAAAATAGCTGATCAACAAGCTCACGGTGTGTTGTGAGCTTGTAGATTTTTGGCAAAGAGATTTGGTCTAGACTGAAAAAAGCAGTGCAAGTTTAGAAGGTTTAAGTGGTTAAGAATTCCTATCTGTTCATTCTTTCATCCTGGACAGTCCAGTCCATTTTTGTGAGCTTTAAATACCTCTCCCCCAAAAATGCAAACCACAGAACTGAAACTCCAATTTGGGATGCCACTGAGCATAAAAGGCCAATAAAATAAAGCTAAATTGGGTTACAAAAATGTAAAACAAACATTCTGTTGGCTAACTGAGTTGACACTGAGTGGACCATCAAAATAACATGAATTCATGGATTGGACGGTTGCTCCCCATTCAACCAGGATGGTGAGACAGGATAGAAGAAGGAACTAAGGAATAAAACGTTTAATAAAAAGAGGGAACCTTTTTTTATTTTCCCTAACAGAATTTAATTAAAATGTCCTGCTTCCCATATGAAAGTGTTATATTATACTTGTGCTGAATCAGCATTTCAGAGAACTATGAAAAAGGAGCAATATAACGACAAACAGACAGATGTGCACCGAATAAAATAGAACGATTTCACAGGCTGTGGAGTGCTACAAAAGAAGACTTATTTACGATCTACTCTTTTTCTTGATTGAGATAAATATAGAAGAATAAAGTTTTGGGTTGACTCGCTTATAGCTACAAGGTCACTGCAACATTATGAAATTACATTACTTATAAAAAGAAAACAGTGCCAATGAAAAAGAGGCCGTTAATGAATAGTCAAACAGTTATCACCGGAGATGATTATCTTTCACTACAGCATCTGCATGTCATTATCCATACAGTATGTGTTCTGGGACTAAATATAACAACATTATACACTTATTGCTTATTAGAGCTTACCTACGGTACGGTACCAGCTCTATCCGACCAAATGAGTAATCAGTCATTGCATGATCACATGCGCCAACTTTTAAGCAGGCCAGTAACGCCATAAATTGACAAACAGCGAGGTCAGCGAGAGAATGATTCAATTGGCCGACAACAGCGACAGAACCACATACTGTAGCATCAGTAAACCTTTTTCTGATCACAACAACTGTCTGTTTTCTGCCTTCCAGTGGCATCCACCCTGACATCATTTCATACTTATACAACCCAACTGTAAAATTGTGGGGTATTCCCAAACATCATGGCAACCACGTGATGAATCATATTATGGTTCCTGTCTTCTCCTCTCTCTCTCTCTCTCTCTCTCTCTCTCTATGGCCCCCCGGGGCCCCTTGCTACTAACAGCTACATGCAGGAAGTTTCATGCTCTGATGCACATTAGTCTAGCATGCGGCATATTAGGGCCTGGTGCTCTTTATGTCAGGCGCTCACACAGTTAAACGGGGGTAAAACCCCACAAGATATTCTGATAGCTTTCAAAGAACCCACGAATATGTTGAAGGGAAAAAAAGTAAAAAGGCAATGTGACATGTACTGTAGCCTGTCATTGGGAGTGGATCACAGTTCTGGCACTTTACAGATGTGACAAAACTCCGGGGCATTTAAATTGATAATGTGGACAAGGCTGGGGATCACACAACTGTTCATCATCTTTCTGGAATGGAACAAAGATACCACCCCCTAAAAATTTAAAGATCTATCATCTACCGCCTCAACACTACTACTTTTGTCATTTTGGTTGCAGATAAGGAGTTGCATTTGAAAGCTATCGGACTATCATTTGAAAAGGTTCCTGTTGTGTTGAAAATACATTTGATTCAGTGAATAATGCTTTTCTTTCATCATAAACAATAGATGAAACTATTCTAAGCAGAAGAAGAATGAGAGATAGAGGGGGCAGAATTGGGACAAAAGGCAAGGGGTTGGGGTGCGAGGGTGGTGGTGGTGGGGTTAGATGGGGCATAGAGGAGGGGGTAGGGGTAGGGGATCCCCACCTGGTCAAACCTTGTTGCGATCTAATAGGGGGAAACAGTGATAAAACACAAGGCACAGCACAGTTATGGACCCTTCACACACACACACACACACACACACACACACACACACACACACACACACACACACACACACACACACACACACACACACACACACACACACACACACACACACACATGCGCTTACACACACGCACACGTGCACATGCACACACACGCACACGCACACATACACATACAGTAAAATCACAGGTAGCGGACAGGCGGACACAGCAAAATGAAGAACGCATTTGCATCAATTGACAAAACACAACACGACAAAACTGTTTTTGAGTTCTGTGAATGAAAATAGATGTACACTTATGTGGAGCAGATATTTTGTTATTTGGCAGCAGATGGTTGGGGGAAACTGCAGGCCAAAGTATAGACTAGCTTTGGCCATAATGAACAGATAATTAAGAGTGGTTGGAAGACGAATGTGCCTGTCATTCCTGGAGGATAGCCTATCGCTGTCTGCCATTACTTGAGGAACTTCAGAAAAGATATTGTACAGTATGCTGCTTAAACGTTCAGGCTTAAACACGAATAGTAAAAGAAAGTAATATGGGGTATAATAAGCAAACTGCTGACATGACAGAATAAAATTACCGTCTTGGCTGCAGATTCTTCCATAGACAAGAATCCGCGGCCAATACTGTACATCAATGGTTCTCAACCTTATATGGACCAGGGCTCACTTGAAAACCCTCAAAAGGCTGAGAATCACCACTCTACATCAGCCAACTACTATATGACATCTTGAGAGTTATAACACATACAGGTCAATGGAGACGTGGCACAGCAATACACATGAATGAAATGACAGTATGGTCATAGAGCAGTCAACCATAAAACCCACGAGGTTGACACCATACGGTGGCTAACGGTCCGTCTCTATGTGCATGCTGGGATCGATTAGACACCATGAGTACTCCATGCCCTCCAGTAACGGCTCGGCCCGCTACATTAGTGAGCCTGCACTGAATTAATAATGGAGAATGTGAAATTGATGGTATCATTCCAGTGCAGTGCAGCACATCCATTATGTGGCAGTGGAGCACTAGTGGAGGGTGCCGGGGTGGAAATGGTTCCCCGTTGAAGGCGAGGGTGGAGGATACAGAGTGATGAACAGATGGAGGTACACTATATAGCATATACCCCCCCATGGCGAAAGAGGATCTATCTACAGTAGCTTGAAGCAGTGTGAGAATTGAGAAGATGGGCTGATGAACGAAGGCGATGAGGAATGTACTGTACAGTCCCAGGCATATCATTGCGTGGATGGAGCAGCTGCTACTGCATAAAACAGCCATCTTAATGAGCCATTTCCTCACATATTAATTCTTCAAATAAATAAATAAATAAAAAATCCTTCCGAGAGAGAGTGCAAAAATTATTCTGCTAATGGGTGATTTTACACTTCAGTCAGCCAAATTCAGATTCTCACACATTTACAAGTGACGTTTACAAGATCAGTTGGTTTCCCAAACTTTTACATGGCAAGGACCCCCAAATGGGGAAATGGCTTTAATTTATTTTTCACATTAACGTGTCGCATCGCGACGTGTTGAGAGCATTAAAATCGTTTTTTATAGCCTATACACATAGCTTGTATGGGGGTCCCTGGCACAAAATATTTTCAGATGGGGGGGGGGGGTCAAATACATTTGGGGGTCCTTGACAAGAAAAAGTTTGAGAAACACTGGTCTAAACAACAGTATGCGATGAAATGACTTGTTGAAATGGACTTTTTATGCAGTTTGGGCCATGTTAACTCGCTCTCTCTCTCTCACTCACTCACTCACGCACACGCACACGCACACACACACACACACACACACACACACACACACACACACACACACACACACACAAATGGACAGACAGGCAGGATGAGAGAGAGGTGAGAGAAGGCCATTACCCCATGAAGCTCCTTCAAACGATCCATGGCATTAAACAGAGGAGGTCAGAGGGGTCAACAGCACATACACAACGCAACACAACAATACACAACAATACACAACTAAACAACAGTTCGTCACTGTCGGGCGGAAACCTTGTATATTCAAAACCGTTACTTTTCAGGAAATGGAAAAAAATAACATGTGTTCCAATGCATCCAGTGTAGTTATTATTTAGTCACAAGCTCTTGTTAATACTTTTCATTGGTTAAATATTTCTAAACGCCGGCCCGGACCGCAGCCTGACAGCACATCGCGGGTTCGAGTCCCGATCCCGACGGCCTTTGCTCGGTGTCACTCCCCATTTCCTGTCAAACTACTATCATATACTAAATAAAGGCATAAAAAGCCCCAAAATGAATCTTAAAAAAATATATATATTTCTAAACGTCAAAGACACACTTTCACTTTCATAGATTTTCAAAAAACAAGTATACGACGTGTTGTGAGCTTGAAGATCAGCTATTTTCGCAAATTTTTCATGAAGCTCTTATACGATAAAGTAGGAGTAAATAAATAAAATAAAATAAAAAAGTTGAAATATGGAGATACAAGGTTTCTGCCTGACAGCAACGATTACAGGTCATTTTTGACAAGTGATGTCACACAACAGTTAAAGCATGAATTAGACTTTTCAGTGACAAAGCTCATCCGTTTACCGCACGGTCATTTATGCCCCAAAATAGGATTAGATTTTTTTTGGGGAGTTTCTCTTTGGATTGAAGGTGTTTTACACATTCCATTCCCATTCATTTGAAATGGAAGATTATTATCATGTTGGCTCCTTCTCTGTTTGTAGTGTTTAATGATGACATCCAGATACTGTATATACTGTACACATTGAGATAAACACACTCACCTGACCCAGTATACAGTATAACAATTAAACACAATGTCCACCTTTAGAGAATAATATGTCCTCTTTAGCGTTGTTTATAAAATACGAATCCTATGTTAACTAACATTCGAACCCGGGTCTCCCAAGCAGGAAATCCTGCATCAGGTTTCCCCACAGAGAAATATACATACAGTACATATGACGGAAAATGTTATTGTGGATTCAATGCCATTGAAATGTTAAACACATTGTGAGATGTAAGAGAAAAAAAGAGATGTTAAACTTACGTAAATGCAAAAGCCACCAGTGCCCCACTGACCACTATGAAGTCCAGGATGTTCCACAGATCTCTGAAGTATGCTCCAGGGTGGAGTATCAGCCCCAGGTCCACCATCTACAAGAAACACACCACATGTCAATGATGGAAAGTAACTGAGTACATTTACTCAAGTACAGCACTTAAAGTACCACTTGACCTTTTCAACCTATCTTAACGCGTCACATCACTTGTAGATCTTCTATTTGAATGAGTAAATAATCTGAGAACTTCTTCCACCACTGACCACAATCCACTGCTATCCCTCATCTCACATTAGCCAGGAAGTATAAACTATTTGACTTAAAATTGCTTAAATTCATCTGTAATTTTATTTCAGTTTAGTACTATAGCGGTTTCATACAATTTAGTATAACAAATTCGTTGCTGATTACGTTAGCATAATCCATAGGAAGAGTGCAAAAAGTGGAGGAAATCAAATAAGACTACTGTATTTTATAATAATTAAATAATAAACAGACAGCTTATACTCAGATATGGTTGCACCACCACATAATCGGCATAATCATTTCCATGTTGAGAAAGGTTCATACATTTTGCAACAGATTTTGAGCATCAAATATTAAATATGGCGTATAATACATTATTGATTTTGATGATTGGTATCAGTCATTGTCAGTCATTTCTTTGTGTATATACGTTTTTTGTCCTATCTGCCCCGTGCAACTTTTGTTTACAAGGCCTAAAAGCCACACAATTATTTGTATGACAATTAATAACTAGACGCGTCGCAATTATGGGAAATTGCAAAGTGTGGTTGCGCCGACGCCGGTCGCAGGTTGCCGCCGCCCGGACTTGAGGAATATGCTTGGAGGAATACCATCGGAGGCCGCGTGACGTGCCATTTGAATTTGGTGCTGATTGGATCCTGTGTTCGTGATACATGGCGTTTTGATTTGAAGAAATAGGCCCCTCCCACTAAAATAAATAAGCCCCTCCCACAAATGTAGCGGGCCAATGACATCGTCATGTCACTCCTGAGATCACCTGCTTTTCAATTTGAGAGGAGTGATCCCCCCAAAAATCATGTTTTTGCATCAAACGGTTACGTTTTGCACAGTTGTGGCGCCCCCTATGGGTCAAAGTGGAAATGCTTTTGGGGATTCGTTGAGTAAACCACCCTCAACATGTCATTCAAATTTGGGATCGATTGGACGTTTCGTTCGTGATTTTTGGCATTTTTGGTAAAACGGGCTCCTCCCGCTAACTTTGGAAGCCAATTACGGACGAACGGTAAGAACTATCAAAATGCCGTTTGGATAGATTTATCGCATGGGTCCATAGATGACCTGTACCGATTTGTGTGAGATTTGGAAAAGATTTGTAGGAAAAGGAGAAAAAAGTGTGTTTTGAAGAAAATTCAAAATGGCGGAAAATCTATCCAGACGGAAATGGGCGTGGCCTATATGGGGAGTTGCGTTGTGACCCAAGGAATCCAGGGGAAAATATTTTTTTATTCTACGACCTACACTTCAAGAGTTATAGGCCAAAAGGTAAAGTGGGCTGTTATAGCGCCACCATGTGGCCGACTGGTGTGATTCTTTTATTAATAATTTTGCAATAAACTATTAACCTCCCCTCCAAGTCTTGTAACTGTAGCCCTTACGGTTTCCGAGAAAAAAATACTTGAATGGGAGTTTTTGCAATTCCCATTAAAGTGGATGGGGAAATTTAATACACTAATAAATCAATATCAAAAAATCTATCTATACGGAAATGGGCGTGGCCTATATGGGGAGTTGCGTATTGACCCAAGGAATCTAGGGGGAAAAAGATTTTGATTCTACAACCTACGGTTCAAGAGTTATAGGCCAAAACGTAAAGTGGACTGTTATAGCGCCACCATGAGGCCAACTTGTGTAACTATTTTTTTAAATAATTTTGCAATAAACTATGAACCTCCCCTCCAAGTGTTGTAACCCTAGCCCTTACGGTTTCTGAGAAAAAAATACTTGAATGGGAGTTTTGTCATTTTCCCATTAAAGTGGATGGGGAAATTTAATGCACTAATAAATCTATATAAATTAAACTATGTAACCAATCTCTTAGCAAAATGATAGCCATCGATTCCCGGTGAGGCCGGTCATTTTGACATATGGCACTAAATTGGGAAAAATAAACTGTGGGAGGAGATGCGGTCTAAAGTATTGTTTATCTACGTAGAAACTTTTGCAATAACAATAGTCTGGTTGCCCATTCGGGCAACCACACTAATCAAGTAAAATGTCATAGCCCTACGTATAGCAGTAACATGACTGCAATAGCAATGTAATATTGCTTCTATAATTTATATCTGATCTGTGCAATATAGATGATACATGACGTCTCATAACACATACTGTACACGTCCAATACTGCTCAGGCTGCCAATTAGCCCGACGTCTCAATAGTCTGACAAATGTTAGATTAGTGTGAGGTTTGGTTTCTGACCCCCGTGATTTGTTGTTATTGTTATTGATTGGTGATGTGGTCCAACAGAGTCAAATCTAGAGTGTTAATTTAACTTTAGGTTCTATTTTTTACCCTATCAGAGTTAAATGACTGTACTATGGATTGTACAGTGTAGATATGCCATATGAACTAATCTCTTTAAGTTGAACACTTTCCGTCTGTTCATTTTGTTTCTACCACGATGGGAGTATGATTCCTGGTGTTAATTAACAGCGTTGAAAAAGGACCATAATGGTCACAGCGCAGGGCCAGCCTTTGGCACTGATTCTCTTATGGCCATCCTTCATACTGGAGTACTTTCAGTGAACAGGAGAATCTAACTAATGACTTGCTCGGCATGCTGCCACCGACTGACTGCAGCCAAATGCATATTATTTTGACATGACATGAAAAAGTTTGAGAACCACTGTAATAGGATACATACCTTGATCACCATTTCAAAAGTGAAAACGCCAGTGAAAACATAGTCCAAATACTTGAGCACCTGCACAGGGATACAAACATCTCAGGATGAAAATGTACACTGGACTGCATCCAAATGGAGCAAAACTAATTATTCTCCTTTGCTTTTCAACAGCTGTTCCAAGATTCTCACTCGGATTGACTTTCTCTGAGCACCTGTTGTTGTTGTTTTTATTTCTGTGTCCTGGGACAATTTGTACAATTATGCAAAATGAGTGTTTGTGTTTTTATTGCTACAGAATGTGTGTGCTGTGCTTGAGTGGGCATATATGTACTGTATGGGCACTGCAGGCAATGCAGAACTTATTTCAATGAATACAATGAATAACGTGTCTGTCAGGTAGAAACCTGATATGTCCAAAACTGTTCAAAACTTTTCAGGATTCAAATGAAAAAATAGCAAAAAAGCAGCAGATCTACAAGCTCAAAACGCATCGCTTCACATTCACATTTTGAGCTTCATGGTAGTATGATCAAGTTCATTTATGCATTCATGCACCATGCATCTCCCGCAGTGGCAGGAGATGCCTGGTCTCCTCACTCTTCCATTGATAAAATGTTAAGAGTGGATTTACACTAGAAGTAGTACTGCCTGAAGCTCATAACGGAATATCTTCCCTGGCCAAGCGGGGAATTACCCTCTTGGTTGAGCAGTAGATGTTTGGTCTCTCACCCATACCCGGGTCCAATCCAGGGTATAGGACATAACAGTTATGGATTGCGGCTTTAAGCACTGGCAATAATACATTATCATTTCATAATTGATTGATTTGATTAGATTTTGATATGAAATAATTGAATTCAGATGCTTAGGATAAAGCATTTAAAATGTGTAGTGTGTGTGTGTGTGTGTGTGTGTGTGTGTGTGTGTGTGTGTGTGTGTGTGTGTGTGTGTGTGTGTGTGTGTGTGTGTGTAAATGGTGCATTTGCAGAGCGCTTTTATCCAAAGCGCTTTACATAGATTGTGCATTACATTCACCCATTCACACACACATTCATACACCGATGGCGGAGGAAACCATGCAAGGCACCAACCTGCTCATCGGGAGCAATTAGGGGTTCAGCGTCTTGTGTGTGCGTGTGTGTGTCTCACCTGGTTGAAAGGAACATCGGGCTGGACGGGGTCCTCCGCAGCCAAAGCGATGCTACTCATTGCGATCACTAGCAGAATACACATCTCAAAATAGCGTAGGCCAGTGATGTAGTGACACAGCCTCCTCACCCTGGAGAGAGAGAGAGAGAGAGAGAGAGAGAGAGGGAGAGAGGGAGACAGTCAAAGAAAGAACTGCATATATTTTCTATAGATCTTAACAGCAAGCACTGTGACCAGCTATTAAACCAAGAGATTTCACTGTCAGTGCTTGTGAGGTCCTGACACTGTGGCAGTTATGGTCTGAAGGTGCACAGACTGTCTATGACTGTGTGTCACACCAGACGTGATAAAAATAAATCACATGTCTTGAATCGCGGGGAAGCTTGTCATTTTCGGTTGACGCTATATTTTACCCAGCAGACACTGGCTGTCACTCTGTTCACTATGGGGAAAATCAATGGGTTGGGAAAATGTTCCACCTTTACAAGTTACGCAATTGGCACCGCTCCGGGCAAAAAACGAATAAATCGTGTCGTCCAGTGTGATCACATCTTGAGAAAGTCACACCTTTATTAAATAAAAATGTTGAACCATAGATACGGTAGATACAATTGATGGAGACATAAGAATTTAACACAACATACAGTACATACGGATGGACACACAGAGAGACAGGAAATGGCAGGAGATAGAGAGATGGGGTTAGTTCATGCAGCAAAGGGTCTAGGGTTTGTTTCAAACCAATCTGGGAACCCATTGGCAAAGTAAAGATTATTTATTTATTTATTTTCTATCTGTCTTGAGAGATTAGTTTCGAATCGACCCTTAAGCACGTTCAACCTTGTGTCCCTATTTTGGGCATGTCATTAAACCTTTGACATTTTCCAAAAGAAAAAAAGAAAATATATTAAAAAAATGTCAAAAAAAAGCTCGTAGATCAAATATTTTCTCTATTTGTCGTACAGCAAAGTACACAGGGCTTAAAATATTAATACAACGATTTTCAATGGAGATAACAGCAGAGACACCCTGGTGGCTCCAACCAACCAAAGTAAATGAAAAATACAAATGGGAGTGGACTGCCCAATATACTGCCCAATATCTGCTAATGTCGTGGTGTAAATTTCATAGATTATTTATGCTGCAGTAGCCAGAAAATGATTGCACTATTCCAAAGAATTATTCCACTATGATTTATGAATGCTGAACCCAGAGTAGATCTTAACAGTGACCAGCCATTAAACCAAGAGATTTCACTGACAGTGCTTGTGAGGTCCTGACACTGCCTGTGGCAGTTATGGTCTGAAGGTGCAGTCACACCAGACGTGATAAAAAATAATCACGTTGCTTGAATCGCGGGGGAAGCTTGTCACTTTCGGTTGAAGCAATATTTTACCCAGCACACACTGGCTGTCACTCTGCCTCGATGGGTTGGAAAAAATGTTGCACCTTTACAAGTTACGCAATTTGCACGGCTCCGGGTGAAAAAACGGAAGAAATCGCGTCGTCCAGTGTGATCGCACCTTGAGAAAGTGCTCCACTTGATTACATTTAAATTAACAGTGGTCAAAGTAGTTTAAGCAGTTCATTTATTAATTGGTCTTTATCATTATTTGCTTAGTAAACTACTGTAAATAGGCTTGTTGTTGAATAATAAAACTTTCTTAAACAGAGATTAAATAGATGGAATGCGGTCGATTCAACTCACATATTGGTCTGTCCAAAGACGAACATGGAGCTGTAAGGCAGGATGGGTCTCGGTCCACACTGGCCCAAATCCTCTAGGGTCTTCTCATTGATGGGCATGGTCTCACAGTCCATACTACTCACTGTAGGGAGGGAAGATGGAATGGACATTTAACGGCTTGATATACTTACTGTAACAGTGTGTGGTGTTGCGCACCAAAAATAGCCAATCTATAAGCTCACAACGCGCCGCAGAGCAACGCATTGTGACCTTGTAAATCTGCAATTTTTGATGTGCAACACTGCTGTGCAACTATAAGTATAAGTCTGGCTTTAGTTTACAACTCAGCAACATCTACAAAACGTGTCTCAAAATAAATGCAAAATGGTCTATATCCCCAGTGGTCTCGGTCAGCTACTGACTCGGTATGAAGGTGGTCTCGCCCGGGGAGGTGATGGTGACTGGGGGGTTGTGAACACCTGTCTGCGTTCCGGTCCGTCTGACGTTCCTCTGGTTGTCAGAGTCTTCAGGCCTATCAGAGGGCCACTGCTGGCCTCCGGGGGCCAGCTGAGGTGAGATGGCCAGGGAGTCCCCCTCAGAATCTCCATACCTGTCCCTGGGAAGAGTTTTATTGTGTGAGGAGAAGAATATTGAAACAAATTGGTGCTCTTCGATTGATAGTTTCTGACGTAAGCAGGTCATTATACTGCAGAGGCCTTCAGTACTGTGACTGAGACAATCATTTTTTATCCAAAATTTTTGTTACAGGATTAAATGTATGTTCTACCTGCCGCTGTAGTGGTTGAACAATAAAACTGAACAGGAACAGATATTCCATAGGTTTCAAAATTCCCTGCCGAGTGGCTGGTCACATTATTTTGTCACAACGCTTTTCATTGGTTAAATATTTATAGAACTCACAGATAGACTTCACCAAAAATAGTGGAAAATATACTTTTGTGTGACACTATTGTACGACGAAGTAGGGCATTAATTTACGAAAGAAACATTAAAAAGTTGAAATGTGAAGGTAAGTAACTGGTACCTGTTACTGTGAGTTCTCTCTCTTTCACTGGCATCCTCTCCCTCCATCGTGGACTGGACTCTGGATCCATGGGTCCTGTGCCTCCTCCTCTCCCCGTTGGTCCCCTTCTCCCCCCTCGAACACCTCTCGCCGTCCCTGTTGGACGAGCGTCCGTCCTTGTGTCGGGACCTGCGCTCCCCCCTGCCGCCCCCGCTGTTCAGGGTCCCGTTGTTGCCCTCTCGGTTTTTGTGCGAGTGATGGTGCCGATGCTCTCTCTCCCCTCCCGTTCCACCCCCCTCGTCGGCAGAGCTCTGGTGGTGGTGCCTCCTGCCTCCGTCTCGGCTGCGAGAGCGCTCTCCCTTCCCGTCCTTCTCCCGGCTGCCTCCGTCGTGATGGTCCTTGGAGCGACTGTGGTGAACGTGGTGCCTCCCGTCCTTGCCCGTCTCCCCGTTCCCGTTCCCGTTCGTCTCTTCCCTGTCAATTTACAATTTAGGCATTTAGCAGACGCTCTTATCCAGTCTTATCTTAGCAAGTGTGAGATCGGAATAAGGAGAGTAAGCATTAGGGGTTATTTGGTTAATATCGCGATATATCGTCCCACGATATATTGCGATATTAAAACGTGACGATATGTATCGACGTGACGTCATACTGTATCGCAATATCTTTTCAATATTTGTTTTTGGGGCTACTGAACGTTAGAGGAGTTCTTACTGTATGGTGTGTGTGATTTCAAATGTGAGGTTACCATAATCACAGTAATCCTTAATCATATTCCATCATATTCAAGGGCTTTTGGAGAGAAATGAGACACTCCAGTCAGTTTCAGTTTAGAGCACTGCAGAGGGCAGGTGTGTGTGTCTGTGTTCAGCTGGCGCTCGTTGACGCTCGTTAATGTTACAGGCATCAAGGCAATTATGATTCTGCACTGTCAAATAGGCCGACATCTAATCTATAGCATCAAAGCCATAGATTTTTTCCAAGGGACCCTCTGTTGCTTATAGATATTCTGTTCAAGCTGTTAATAACTAGGCTACACTTGGTTGGTAAAAGTCCACATTACAATCAACTATAGGATACCAGGTAATCAACTATAGGATACCTGGTAATCAACTAGTATAGGATAACAGGTAATCAGGATTACCTGTCTCTGTCTCGGTGGCGGTGGTGCCGTCGGGGCTGCGGAGGCGGAGCGTCATCGGAGGCAGCGGCGGGGTTCTCGGCGTCCTCGGGCGTGCGCGGCTTGTGGTTGTGATGGTTGTGATGGTGGTGCTGGTGGCCGCCTTCCTGCGGGAGTCTTAACAAAAAAATAATTGAAAGTACAAAATTATTAAATATGGCTTGTTTGGCCATAGTACTATTATACTTAATAACTTAATTAAGTGAATGATTTCTTAATTAAGTCAATCATTTTGTATTCAATCGTTAATCGCAGTTATTTGCACGACACCTAATTGGTCAACTGGCCCTTACCCGTCACGGGGCTCCACCACCAGCGGGCGGTCCAGGTGGGTCTTCATGTCGGGCCGGATGTTCAGGGCGGCCGACAGGAGCAGGCGCTCCTCGGGCTCCAGCTCGCTGTACAGCGCCTCGCAGCTGGCACGGTTATGCCTCCGCAGCTGGTTGGCCCTCTGTTCCCACACAGACATGGCCTTCATGGACCTCTGCTGCTCCTTACTAGGGGGGGGGGGGGAGTAAAGAGGGTAAACATCAGCATTACTGAAGTTTAGAAATGAGAAATATAACTTTTTTTAATTTATTTTTATTGTATTGTGAATGAGGTCAGTGTTTAAGTCCATTTCATTACCAGCCCATTGTTACCGTCAACATACTGGAACTGACTTTGTCATTTCTAGTGGCGAAACCGTTTCCAGTAAACTCAAGTATAGCTGTGTATGAATTACTATGAAGGGTGAAAGATACTATGTGCTTTACAAGTTTAGGGTCTTCTGACAGTAGCGCACATGAAAACAGAAACAGTCGATGATTCTAGACCTCACAATGAAAAACATACAGTAATCCCTACATGCTGAATGACTACATGCTGAAATATATGGCCACAGTGCAATGGAGCTGTCAGCACAGCAAGCCACTGGGGCCAATCTCCTGGACACTCTGGAGAGAGCCCGTCTAAGGGTGTGCCAGAATAAAAGCCAAGCATATATGTTCTGACATCCTGCTGCTTTGCCCTGTCAATGTTTTTGCATAATACAATACTTTGCAATGGCTGAATGCATGCACATTTGAGATGCCCTGCTGTTGCTTACCTAGCCTTTCCAATGGCATTATATTGTATATAATACATGGCACCTCTTCACGTGCTATATTTTCAGAGGCGTTCATCACTACTAATGAAGAACTTTGTAACTACTGCAAATTAAGAGGAAAAGCTTGCTTGCTTCATTATGGCATTGCTTAACTAGCGTCCCTATTCTGAGGTGACTATTTAGTGAAAATAGCTGATCTACAAACTCACAAACCTTTCGGCAAAGATACATGCATATTTAGTGTAGAGCGAAAACAGGAGGGGGCCTGGTTTAGAGCCCTGGTGGACTCCGGTCAACTAAAAGTATGTATTGTTTAAACTTTAAATGGTTAAGGTCTGATCGCTGTTGATTCTTCTCACATGTAGGCCTACTCTATAGCTCAGCAATGTTACATTAGCATATGCCACACATTGCTCCTTATTGAGATTATGCAAAAACTCAGCCCTGAGCACGGCTCTATCCACTACAATGTCATTTGGTCGTGGGTGGGTGGATGGAAAGACCAGGCTGTAGTCACTTAATTAATTACAACGTCCACATCACAAAGTATGCCACATGATGATAATGTTGTTTTCTGATTATGCCATGTTGTTTGAGAGTATGGGAACATGATCATGTATGGTTGTCACGTACTTATATATTTATATACATGGTATTTCATATAATTTACACATATAAACTGTATGGCCACGTCCTTATAGCAGCAGTTTTGTTGTTTTTACCTCAGGTAGTGGTGGTTTGGGGTGCAGACATAACTCCTACAAACACATGAAGGGAGCACATTGAAAGAAACATAAGGACAGACTAGGAAGCAATTTCAAATGACAGGAATAGTTTAAGCAGACAGCCTGACTTAAAAAAAACACACACAGCTAGAACTCTTGGAAGACTGACTGAAAGACAGAAAGATGATAAAACGCAATTTAAAAAACAAAACTTTCACAGAGAGCAGAGGGGTGAAATAACAAGGACCGGAGGTAGAGGCTGACTTATTGAAAACTCACTATAAACTGCTGCAAGTGTTTAGCCACTTAAACCCTCCATACATAGTCAGCTAGACTTGATTTGACATAGTCCGCTCTTTTTTCCCTCTACACCAAATCTCTTCGCCGGATATAGCCGATCTGCGACGCGTCGCAAGCTTGTATACAGTAGATCGTCTCTTTTCGGCCCCAACACATGCTCGGGTTCCAAGTGGTTAAACGTCATTCTGCCAATGTGGCTTGTGCCAGCGACTGTACGTGAAAAGACCAATGTTTGAGCGCTTCTGAAGCTGACTTGTTGTGTGTGTCAGTGTCAGAGTAAACAGATATCTGTCAGTCCCGTGTGGAGGGAGGGAGCGACGCGTTGGTAATTCGTCTGTCTCTATACTGCTGAGTCACTCGGCGTCTGCTTCCGTTCCTACCGAGCTATTAGGGAGAGGAGCCCCTCTTAATCTCTGTCCTTCATCTCTACAGCACAGGCCTAGAGCCAATGAGGAAGCACTTTGACATACGCACAGAAAAATAAAGGTGCCAGCTGGAACCAAAACTGGTTCTTCAGAGCGATAGCCATAGAAGAACCATTTCCAGTTCCAGAAAGAACCTTTTCAGACCTAGGTTCTTTAAAGAGCCATTTATTTTTAATGGTTCTATAAAGAACCCTTAACCACTTAAACCCTCATTGACCAATGTCTCCCCTAGGGCTTTATACTTGGTCTGCTTCTTTTCTCACCAAATCTCAGCATTTAAGAACCATTATTTTTCTGTGTGTATATGGCACCACAACAGCAGTGGGCTTAAGAAACTCAATCACCACGACAAAGGCAAATACAGCACAGACACAGTATGAACGACAACATAACGTATCCTTGAGCCCACCTCAGGTATTCAAGGTGGGCTCAGGTTCAAGTCAATGGAAACACATAAATAAAATAAATTGTCTAAGAAAGATTAGTTCAATCAAATCACCGTAACATGAGAACAGACACAATACACAGACAATTACACGAATAAAAACACAAAACATAGACGGTAGAGGTGATGCAAAAATATGAACACATGCACAGACATTCCCATCACGAGATATAGAAACAGAAACATTCAGGTGCAACATTCCTCTGTTACAATTCACCAATGAAGGAAATCAAAGAAACACGTGATGGTACGACCCAAAGAGAGGTCATGTGGGGGTTAACACAGGATGGTATGACCCACCCATCCCCTCGACGCATGATTCCTTTTCTACATGGCGATTAAGTGAAGACCCGTTGTGATTGGCCGGTAGTTGCTGTGATTGATAGTTCTTAACCTCACAAAAACTATGCCTAAACCTAACCTTAACCCCAACCTTAACATCACACTGATGTAACATTAATTTTGTCAGGAAAAGCACACCCACGGTGTGATTAGAAATGATCAAGATTCACTGGCTGAGAGTGATTTTGGATGCCATTTGAACCTGGGTTTACAGGCGGGTCTTCGCGTAGAAAATAATCAGGGCCTGTGGGTGGATTGGTGGGCGGAGGCGGAAGAGGAAGGAGAGAGCGATGATTGTCGGAGTCAAAACGACATAAATTGTAACAGAGAGGTTAATAACTCACAGTGAGCTAACGCTGCAGACGGATGAGCTGCTAGACTGTGCACCTTGACCGTGCGTGACAAAACTGTACATGCACAAACAAACAAACAAAAACAAGATGGGGGGAGGGGGAGGGGAGGAACATCACAGGGAGAGAGGTCAGAGAGGACAGAAAGAGACAATTCTCAGTTCAATTCTCCACCACTCTCTCTCTCTCTCTCTCTCTCACTCTCTCTCCCATAACACATCACGTGTTAACTCAACGGGCAGCCTTGGTTAAAGGAGCACTTAACCCATTTTCAATGTAATTGGTCCTCACTAATGCTCATTATACGATGGCCGTCTTCTTCTCAGAGGAGGGCTGTGGACAGTTCAGAAACCATAATCGGTGACATTATCGGTGGGCACTGCAGGATTGGTCATTTAAAAAAGATTTCAAAATTGTACACATTTTTATTAATGCCTTTTATTTCAGAGTGCTAACTTTCCAGGAATCCCCATCAATGATGTCACGGTATAGGCGGGTTTCTGAACTGTCCATAGCCCAGCGATGAGATGCAGAGCTACTAGATGGAAATGGTGCCATCTTACGATGAGCGTTAGTGAGGACCAATCATATGAAGATAAGGTTGAAAATGGGTGAAGTGCTCCTTTAAGGAGAACAACACTAAATACTGAAGGAAAAGAAATGTCACTCAGTGCTCGCTTTGAGACTTTTGCCCACCAGCATTCTGTCGGTTAGATAAAGATGCTTTCATTGGGTGTGAAACGTGGAGGGCAAAATGTCTCAAAGCCCCTTAGTCTAGCAACAAGACAGTCAATGGAGAGACAGACTCTAAATGTAACATGCTGAAACGGAGACATAATTTAGCATTAACACAAAGGTAAATACATTTAAGAACAGAAAGGGTTAAAAGACAACGCTACACGTTTTAAAACCCCCAGTGATATGGACGACATAGTGTGCTGTATATACCTGTTCAGAAGGGAGAATAAAGATTATACTTCGTTGCACGCCAGTGTTGCACGCTCTGAAAATAGCCGATCTACAAGCTCGTTGTGAGGTTGTAGATTGTCTACTTTCAGGGCATGACAGAATCGTAGGACGGAGTATAAATCAATCATGACATCATACATTGTTGTGGGTGGAACATGACAATAAACAAGGACAACCTAGAGGCGTGCACAGTTGAGTGGTGTTACGTGGCACATCACTTAGCTTTCAAATGCAATCATCTTTCTACTATGAACGGTTCAGAAGTTACTGTAGTTATCTATGACAAATGTGTTAATCGAAAACTGACCTCTTGACTTTTGACCACCAAATTGCGCTATTATCTGTCTGATATTCAGCTTAGAGATGTACAGTATTATATCGTCGCTGTTGGGTGGACACCATGTATGTCCAAAACGGTTACTTTTCAGGAAATGGAAAAAATAACCTGTGTTCTGATGGATCCAATGTAGTTATTATTTAGTCACAAGCTCTCGTTATTATTTTTCACTGGTTAAATATTTCCCACAGACACGCTTAACCACTTTCACATTCACTTTTAAAATGTTTCAAAAATTGTTAATATTTTCGCTACTTTTATGCGACGTTCTTGTACGAAGTAGGGAATTAATTTACGAAGAAATATAGAAAGTTGAAATATGGAGATACAAGGTTTGTGCCCGACAGCAACGATATAGTTTCATGGCCTTGTGTTGTGATTTGATGATCCAACAGTATAGTACAGTGTCATTGTGGACAAAATGACATACACACACACACACACACACACACACACACACACACACACACACACACACACACACACACACACACACAGACACACAGACAGACAGACAGACAGACAGACAGACTCATTACGCTAGTTTTGCAATAGCTTCACAGCTACTAATAATAAATAATAAATAATAAAATGCGTGATGTATGCACTCATAGTGACAATGGTAAATGATTTAGTTATAGCTGTCGTTATAGTGTTTGGTGTGAACGACCCTTAAGTGTTGAAAATAATAAGCTGTCAGTTTTGAAAGAACATCAATGAATTAACCTCTCTTTAAAGGGTACTTTCCTTTGGACCCCAGGGGGTCCGGCAGTCTCTTGGGCTCCAATTTGAAAAGGGCTAGCAGAAAAACGGCGTGGGTGGGAGAAATCAACTTTCACTTGGGCTTTACGAGCGCTCTAATGGCACTGGAACAACCGGTCGTCGTTACACAGTTATCACATTATTTGACATTACTTTTACCCTGTGATCTGGTAAAAAAAAAAAAAACACCAGGATTTAACAAAGCTTTAGATAAAACAATAGAAGAGAAACAGAGCACACAAGAAAACATACACCATAATAACATTTATAATGTGCCGTATTGATAAAGGAGCAAGGTGGGGCTGTGGAAAACTAAATGAACCACTACTACATGCTCATCCCCTTACAGATTACATCTGTGAATTAGACCTACATCTAAACTATTTAACTTTTTAGTCAACTTTATACATTGATGTTAACCATGCCATGTCATTTTTTTTAAGATATATATTTTTGGTTATTTAGTCACAATTGTTAATACTTTTCATTTTGAAAATATTTATAAAACCCACTGACTGACTTTCACTTTCAATTTCAAAATGTTTCAAAAGTATTGAAAACTATCAGATCTACAAGCTCAGAAAGCATTGTGATGCGACCCGTGTAGCAGCGCGTGAGCTTGTAGATCGTTACCGTCGCTACTTATGCGCAAAACTGTTGCATGGAGAAGTAGGGCATTCATTTTGAAAATATGGAGATACAAAGTTTCTTCCTGACAGCAACAATAACGATGTCAACCTATACCTTGAGACTGTCTACAGTACGTTCCACTACTAGCTGAGAAGATGAGTGACGTTGTGACTTACGCAGTGATGGATATGTTTGCTGCTGACATGGGGCTGACCTCCTTCACCTCTTTGGCCTTCTGCATGGCTAGCTTCTTGTTTATGGCCTCCTCCTGTTCTTCCTCATCCTGCACAGCATGCAAGAGTATGCACCAACACACACACACACACACACACACACACACACACACACACACACACACACACGCACACACACGCACACACGCACACGCACACGCGCACACACACACACACACACACACACACACACACACACACACACACACACACACACACACACACACACACGCACAATGATGGTGTAAAAAGTTAAGACCAAGACCTCTATCACTGGACTCACTCGTAACCAAAATCAAATCCGGGCAGTGTCTTCCTCCCAGTTCCTCTGTGTCAATAACGATCACACCAGGTAGAGTGGACTGCCCTGTGCCATTAGTTAGCACAGAGATTTGACATTTCCAAAACCTCCAACAACATTTCATTTAAAGAGCAAGGGCCCTATCTTGCACGCCGCCTTACCCCTTATGCCTAAACTTATTAGCCATATTTGAGTATTTTGAAAAACATTTTAAAATAGTTCAACAAGCCGATCTACATCGACACGTTGTGAGCTTGTAGATCGGCTAATGGGTAAGGCGCGCAAGATGGGGCCCCTGATGTGCATGTCTCTCAGACTGTATAAAAGCAAAGAACTTTCTTTGAACTGTCAGAAAATGTACGCGAGCACACACACAAAGACACAAACAGACACGCGCGCACACACACACACACACACACACACACACACACACACACACACACACACACACACACACACACACACACACACACACACACACACACACACACACACACACACACACACACACACGTGGCCTTGGCAATGTTTGGCAAACATCAGTCATGCCAACCACCCCCCCCCCCCCCCAATTCTTTTTTAAAAACTAAACGAAAAACTAAAAGGCCAGACAAATAACACAAATAAAAACAGTAATATTCACTATCCAATTCAACAACCATAAATTTAGGAGGGAGGGGAAATTCCGTGTGGTGTTTGATTTAAGGCAAGTGACTTTTATTGACACACGCTTGGGATAATACGGCCCACTGCCTTGGGGTCTCCCAAGGCAGGGAGCAGGGACAGCCTGAGGTGGAAAACAAGTGCACCGGCTGCTCTGTGCTGTACCTTGGTGAGTTCCTGGGCATTGGCGAGGTTATCAACAGCAATGGCCAAAAACACATTGAGGAGTGTGTCTGTTTATTCGGCAGGCTCAGGAAAAATTATAAACCGATCAATAAATACAGAATCAATATTTATGCAAGCAGCTGTTCTTGTAGATTCTAAATTCTACGATAAATCATTTCAGTGTGGTATGTGGCTTTGGGTGCGGGCTATCTGAAAGCCACAGAGGTTAATCGATTCCAATCAATAAGGGCAGGATACAGTTCCCAAACAGAGTGAGGACGATGAAATAAACGGAGGAAAACATTCCTCGATGAACACCCCCCTGGGATTCAATTCCATGGTACATCACCGCATTCCAGTCTTCCCCGGTTAGAATCTGAAGAGAGAGGCAGAAGCAGGTCTCAGGGTTGATCTTAAGAAATTTTTATTTTGTACCTATCAATTTTTGAAGCGATGGGGGAAAGAAGGAGGCAAAATGGAGTTTTGAAGCGATGGGGGAAAGAAGAAGGCAAAATTTAGTTTTGAAGCGATGGGGGAAAGAAGAAGGCATAATGGAGTTGTGAACATTTACCTGGAAAACGGTGAGAATAGCGGCTGGAAATGTATCGAAGTTTGTTGTCGGTGTCTCATCTTCAAAATTAAACCTAGAATGGAGGACACACACCGATTATTAAAATGTTAATAGCTTCCCGAAGCCGTGACGGAACATTTATGGTGTAAAAAATAGAGATAGACCGATTCTTCCTCACAGTTAGGCAATTAGACACCAGTAGAAACGTACGGGTCTTTAACTCTGAGAGTACACTCTTAGACTTATGGGGTCCCGTGGCCTAATATGCAAACCAAACTGGGGGTCCTTAAAATGAGTTGAGAATCAGTTTGAGAATAACTGGTTTAAAAAAGAATGGGGGTAGACAGATTCCTCACAATAAAGCTTGCACAGACAAGATTTATCTGCATACAGCTGCATACTATGTTTGACAGAGTGTCTAGTCTCTATGACCTTAGTGCTGATCAGCCTGTTTACTCTCCTCAAATGGATGTATTGTGCTAATGCTGACATATTGTATCTCTGACTGTCTATCTACAGGGACCTAATTACATCTCTCCACAATGTGAGGGATGCAGATAGAGGGGATTCTCACAGCCAAATTAATGTCCTGCACCTTCCAAAAGTCCTTGGTTAGCTATTAATTAGTCGGTATCTCATTAGTATACCTACACTGTGCAGATGCTACCGTATTTCTTTTATCCACTAAAAAGTACAGTGTCGCACCTTGCGAAATGAGTCATTGTAGAGAGCATTTTGGTCTTGTTGAAAAGAGCAAAAAGATCAATTGTCCTGCTCTGTGCATTCAATACATATTTTAGCCTGTTAATTGAACTATTTTATCTCCTCAAATGCAATGATAGAGTTGTCCAAGCTGGCACAGTGAGCCTGGCATGGTTTTGGTTTTTAGTTATCTACAATAAGCCCTATTCATCCACCGGGACTGCACACCTGAGCTCTGACGAGGGTTTTGGCGGGACTACCCTCTTTCTTTGGTGTGTCGCCCAGATGGCGCCTAATCCCAAACCTTTAACGTCACAAAAACTATGCCTAAACCTAACCTCACAAACACTATGCCTGATCCTAACCTTAACCCTAACCCTAACCTCACAGAAACTATGCCTAAACCTAACCTCAAATTCACATCCACCTCGGCGAAACACCAGGAAAAGATAGGGTCCGGGTTTCGGCAGCAGTGAACAGCTTGGAGTGGACAGGCTGGCCCTGACCGGGTTAACAAGGCACATCAACTATAGTCTGGGACACAGCCAGGAGGAGTGCACAGCTAATAGAATATGCATTTACAGCACTAAAGGACATTTCCACAATGTCTGATTATATAGGCTGCAGTAAAATCTCCCATTAACCTGGTATTATCACCGTGAACGGTGTATTTAGTCCACATGTCTAATTGATTTATATCTGCTGCTGTTTGCATGGGAGCGCCTCCTCAGGCTGGATGTGATGCAGTAAATGCAGCAAAATGTGAATGATGCGACTGACTGCGTACGTAGTGTGTGTACACACACAACTAGACAACAGTCTGTGCCAGCCCATGCAATAGTGTGTTTCAACAGATCTACAAGCTCACAACGATGTGAGCTTGTAGATCGGCTATTTTGCTACATTGCGTGACACTCTTGTACGATGAAGTACGGTACTGTAGAGCACTAGTAGAGGAGATACAAGGTTTCTGTCCCGACAGTAATGATATGCATTCCAGGCAAGCACACACAAGTCATCCACACACAATCACACATCCCAGCCATACACACATGCATACAGTCATATCGTTACTGTCAGGGCAGAAACTAATATTTTTTTCGTAAATTAACGCCCTACTTGGTCATGCTACAGCGTCACACAAAAGCGTCAAAAGTAGCGGATCCGCAAGCTTGTCGATTTGCTACTTTTGAATCCTGAAAAGTAACAGTTTTGACATACAGTATGAGTTTTTTTCCACCCGACAGACGATATATACATACCAGACAAACTCATGTACAGTCATACATAAATAAAAGCCAAACACTTTCTGTTCATAATGCTAAGGCAACACAGGGTCCACCCATGCTCTAGAGGGTAGCACGGGTCCGCCTGGGACCGAAGATCCGAGGCCCGAACTCGGGTCGGGGCCAAAATATTGACTTGTCCCTCGGGCACGGGTTGGATCAGTTCCAATTGCCACGGGTCGGATCCATTTGGAATGGATAGACCCGTATGGACCTGTGAGGACCCGACCACCAGCTTTGTATTATTATTATATGAATCTATTTAACCTTGTAATTAATTCGCTCCAAAATCCATATCGTCTGTTCTCGCATATTGAATGAGCCCCGTTTAACGTGAACAGCTGATTGAAACGCAGCCGATCTCAAGCACGCTGCACTGCTGCTGAAGTTGAACAACAATGGAGTTTTTTTTAGCAGGTGAAATGCAAACAAAAGCCACCGGGAAGATGCAAGTTGGAACGTCATCTGTGTGGAGCATGTTTATGGACATAATCTGCGGGGACGGGCGGTATAAAGTCTGTCTGCAACACAGAGCAGAACGTCTGTCTGTCAGGTATCTGATGCTTGATGAAGGTCCGAGCGACCGAAACGTTGCATCTTAAATAAATGTCTTTGTAAGTGAAGATAAGTGTGCACTGTGCAGGACTCTCCCTCTTCCCTATTTCTTCTAAATTTGAGCGAGGCACACGCCATGGTACAGTGCATCTCTGCCTAGTTTAAGCAAGACATGTTTCTTTGCACCCTAATTGGATGCAGTGAAGTCTCATGAACAAGTCAGCGGTTTTGCATTTAAATTGATTTTTAATGCTGTTCGTAACAAACGGCCAAGCCCGGAGTTACTAGTAGGTCATGGAATCAATAATGCATATCGTCACTGTCAGGCTAGCCTCGATCTCCAGGCTTTTATTGTTTAGTTTTGCTAAAAAATAAAAGCCTGGAGGAGGAGCGCGTACCCGGAGCGCGTACCCTCGGTGTACCCGGTATAGAAAGTGTTTCATTTCCCCAACCAACCAGAGTGCAGTGGGCGTCGCTCGTAATGTTGTGTTAACGGGGCGGGGGTTGACGGACAGATCGGTGAACCAATGGGATCAGGCGCAATCTCTCCGCGACTCTATACACCCGCCCCTCTATACACGAAAACAGGAGCGCTAGTCCTACTGTCAGGCTGAAAGCTTGTATCTCCAGCTTTAGACTCCCCCCCCCTCATAAATGAATGAATGAGTTTTACACCGTTCTTTCTTCTCTTTTCTTTTCTTTTTGCCATTTCCTGAAAAGTGAACTGTTTTGGAAAGTCTTTCCATGTGTATACTCAGAGTTAAATGAACACTGAGAATTCTACACTGTAGATTGGGGTCCCAGAGATAAAACAAATGGGGGTCTGTGGTGTAACGCATATAAACTCGGGGTCCTTGAAGTGAAAAAGGTTGAGAATCACTGCAATAGGACAAAGAGCTGAAAGTGTCCACTCACTGGCCGCCAAACAGCTGCATGCCCAACAGAGCAAACACCACGATGAAGAGGAAGAGGAGGAAGAGCAGGCTGATGATGGACTTCATGGAGTTGAGCAGGGAAACCACCAGGTTCCTCAGAGAGTTCCAGTACCTGCAGAGACATATGAAAGCACACGCAGTGCAAGAATAGCTGCAGTGAGTACAGCTACACAATAGGCTGGCTCACTAGTCTCACACATCCACAAACAAACACGTCTTGCACACAAACAAGTGTGTGGGGCTGGTTATTTTTCTAAGGATTACTTTTTCCGATTAATCGCTGAAACCCACACACTGCAGACACTGCGCTCATTACTCACTTGGTGACTTTGAATATTCTGAGGAGTCGAAGGGCCCTCAAGACGCTGATCCCAAATGAGGCCCCTGGTTTGATGGCTGCCCAGATCACCTCAAAAATACTGCCGATTATCACCTGCAAAACACAATTTGCAACTTACAATTGATTTAGCAGAAGCTCAAGTGTTTATTGAACTCTAGTCAATAAAGAGGTCAAATCACCTAAAAGGCAGAGTGCAGAGAGAAGCAGGATACAAAAGACTAGGATAATAAATTAACATAGCTTCTATCGAAACTTAGCTTCTATGGTGCTTTTTACGCCCCCTTTTCTCCCCAATTTAGTCGTTATGCCAATTAATTCCTCCCCACACACATTTCTGTGTCGTCACTGCTGTTGTATCCTACTGACTCGTCTGCCAGTGAGGAGCCCTCACCGGGAGGACGAAGAGCCTTCGTCCTACTCCTCCCGCCCAACACTCCCTGCTGACAGGTGCTGTACCGTAGGATTACTTGTAGTGACTATTATCACCCTCCCCACCCGGCTCCCCTCCCCCGAACACGGGCCAATTGCGTTCGTGTAGACGCTCGACAAAGCCGGATGCACCGCGGTGGATTCAAACCCGCAACCTCCACGGTGGTGGGCAGGCTCTTTACCACTGCGCCCCAAAAAACACATTCTGAACATAATCCCATTCTCAACACAAGCTACTGAACTCAGTGTTCTTTCACGTTTTCCATTTAAACTTCCATACTTTTTCAAGGCGTAAATCCCTGAACAGGATTAGAATATTTTGGCAGGTATTCAATGGAGATGCACTGTGGTGACTAGACCAGTGGTTCTCAAACTTTTTCGTGCCAAGGACCCCTAAATTGACATGTATGTGGCCGTGGACCCCCACCTGAAAATATGCTGTGCCAGGGACCCCCAGAAGCAAAGATTTGAGTTTAAAATGTTTGCCTAAAAAATATACATATTCAAAAATGTGCACACATTTTCACGATTTTTCAAAAATAGCAGATCTACAAGCTCATAGCGCGGCACTCGGTGCCGCGCTATGAGCTTGTAGATCTGCTATTTTTAAGCCAAAGTATAAAAGGTAAAAACTATTGTGACGCTATATTAACACATTTTGCTGGGGACCCCCTGGAACCCCCCCAAGGACCCCTGGGGGTCCCCGGACTCCACTTTGAGACCCAACGTGTGCCTGTAAACTAAGTGGGCCATAATAAGGTTCTGTAACTTCTACACAGCTCAAGATGACTATCCAACACAAACGTAACACAAGTGACAAGTCTATAAATACATAACGTTTTTAGTCATGAGTAATAACCAGTTAAACCCTATATACTTCCCCAGGGGTCTGTAATTGGTCCCCTCCGTTTTTTCCTTTACACCAAAACATGCCAACGAAAATAGCCGACCTAAATCTTATAGATCTGTTATTTCCGTTGAATATTCGCCTCTTTCTGACAATTGTTCACCTAGAATAAGGATGCTAGGGTTTAAGTGAAACACAATTTCCCTCCTGATTAAAATACTTTTGAAGTTTAAAAAAAGGCATTTATTACCCAGTCCGGACAGAACAAACCAATTCATATCATACTAGTCCGTGACACAGCAACAGCAGCAACGCCCTTCTGTGCTGTGCTTCACTTTGGCCCTGAACAACTTACTCCAAAGTCAAAGCAGTTGAAGGAAGAGTGGAAGTAGTGCCTGGGTCCAAGGCCATACATTTTCATGGACATCTCAGTCAGAAACAAGCCCAGGAATACAAACTCGGCTAGATCTGTGCAGGGAGGGAACAGAGAAAACAGAGAAAACAGATCAATGCCCCCACTCACACAGGAGCTCCCCGATGACTCCCACTGTTTAATAGAGCTGGTCTCTCTTGCCTGGCCGTTCAACTGTGGAGAACATCAAATACACAGAGATAAAGTCTTTGTTTGGGGACAAACTAGTTCTGGGCGATATGACTTCAAATCACAATTATTAAAAACTTTTGCCTGGATTAGAACAAATTTGTGTCGATTCATTGATACATAAGAAATAAATAAGAAAATAGTATTAATCGATTATTCGATTAAACTACATTAACCTACACGATTAAGTCGGTTATTGGTTCTACGTTTTGATGGCAATATATGTTTGGTTAATTGCCCAGGCCTAGGAGGACAAACAGTTTTTGGTGCACAGGGTGCATGGTTCTCCCATGAATGTGTGTTCCGTGTACGTGTGAAATGTATGTTTGCACATTAAGCATATGTGCATATTTGTTCAATCTACATTAACGCATCAACATTCACATTTCATTTATTATGCTCCACACAAATGGAACAAACTTCAGGACTCTCTGAAACTGGTGCGATTGGTCTCAATAGAGACATTTAGGGTGCTTCTTGAGGACACACTACATAGTGACTGCACCTGTTGTAACACTATATTCATTTGCATCTGTGACGGTGTAATGTGATTAAAATATTTGTTATTATTCTTCATTATGTATGTGTTTTATATGCTGTTATCAGGGTGTCCTTTAAAAAGAGAGCTTGCTCTCAATGGGGTTCCCTGAATAAATAAAGGAAAAAGAAAAGAAGACACATGTGCACATAGGCTTTGTTCAGGCTGAAGGCAAATCTGGTCAGAGTGCCCCTGACTGGGATATCTTTAGAAATCAGATTTTCATCACATTTCAAACCACCTAGTAATGTGTCAAATCAAGTTTCCATGTGTTTTTCTTGTTTTTTTTTTGCTGTTCAGAGATTGATCAATCCAATCTGATTCTAATCTGGATAGCCTAATTGGATTTGGGCTGGCTAAAGTAATGGTCTGCACATAATACAGTACACCATTACTGACAGGTGTATCACTAGCCTGGGATCAATACCATTTTCGGATTTCTGATCCGGTCGGAGCGGAAAAAACTTTACGTCATCAGGCGGCCGGAACCACCGGTGCCGTGAACCTCCAAATTGATTCCCCTAGTTTAAAATTGGTTTAAATTGGTATGATCGTTTCGCTTCTTTTGGTGTAATAATCGTTTGGTATGTTCATCTTTTACTTGTACCACGACTAGCGAGAATAAACTAATTGATTCGCATTACGTGGGGAACAAAAACAATGCGACACTACCCGGAACCAACCACCGGAACCAACACTTTTGTCTCCTTTTTTTTCTAAACCGGATCACGAAGACCAGGCTTTCCGCCGCGGTGGAAAGTCTGGTGATTTCGAGGTTAGTGCATCACAGGTACTCACAAAGTGCATAGGTGAGCCATTCAGGTTGGTCATAGTGCACGATGGCCACGCACAGCGTGTTGAGGCCCACCAGACACAGCACCGTCCAGTAGAAGCTCTGAGCCTTGACCAGGCGACGGATGGTGAAGCGGAGCCTCTTCTCCTTCCTCTTGAAGTAGGACGAGTTGTCGTTCTTGCTGCCCTTCGCGCTGGCACGGGTGAACGGAGACCCTGGGGGGGCAGTTGGGAGAAACGCGCCAAAACTGGCGATAAAGTTACGGAGTTCAAACCGAAAAGCACTCATTAAGACTTACAGTGTAGCAACGATTCCCAACCTGTAGGCTGTGAGGGTATTGAAGGGGGCCCCCAATCAGTGTTGCCAGATTCTGTGAGAGAAACAAGCAACCAGGTCTAGGAAAAACAAGCCCAAAAGAAGCGACTATGGGCCACATGAGCACTTTAAACATATACATCAGCTATTTGAAAATAGCAAATCTACAAGCTCACAACGCGTCGCATCGCAACGTGTTGTGAGCTTGCAGATCTGCTATTTTCAAATAAAATCTTGGGAGGAAATTATAATAAGCAGACCTGGCAACACTGCCCCCAATAACTGGCAAAAAACTAAATGTTTATGATAATATAACAATAATGAATCACTGTGATACAGATAAATAGGAACTAGGTTAGTTCCATTGATCCAAGAGGATCATTAAAGTTAAGTGATCATTAAAATAAACGCACACAGACCACAAACACTTTCGAGATGTTCAAATGGGCCCTGATCCACCAAAAGTTTGGGAACAGCTGAATTATGGAAAGTGAGACCATTAAGACGTACTGTAGTGATATCTACTCTTATCAAAAATGACACCGGCTATTACTGGCATGAGAATCTTCCAAAATCCTTGCTACCACAAAAGCTAAATTAATTAGAGTAGTTTTTAAATGATCACTACTACAGATGGCGATGTAGCAGGGTTCTGTATTTTTTAATCAGAGGTCAGTTACTTTGCTGCAGAGGATTAATAACTAAGGAGCACAGCTGCAGGAGGAATAGATCAAATGAGATATAATTTACTCATTAATTCTCTGCACAAGGTTTTTCATATTGTGATTAGCTTTGCCCATCATGTCACTGCAGCCAAAGTTAAGCCCTTGGCATCACGAGATCACTATCTTTCTCTCTCTCTTTACTTCTCCCCTTCTCTTTCTCTCTCTCTCTCTGCTTCTCTCCCTCTCTCTCTCTCTGCTTCCTCTCTCTGCTTCTCCCCTCTCTCTCTGTACTTCTCCCACTCTCTCTCTCTCTGCTTCTCTTTCTCTCTCTCTCTCTGCTTCTCTCTCTCTCTGTACTTCTCCCGCTCTCTCTCTCGCTCTCTGCTTCTCTTTCTCTCTCTCTCTGCTTCTCTCTCTCTCTCTCTCTCTCTTTTTTCTCTGCTTCTCTCTCTCTCTCTCTGCTTCTCTCTCTCTCTCTTTATCTCTTTATCTCTTTATCTCTCTCTCTCTCTCTCTCTCTCTCTCTCTCTCTCTCTCTCTCTCTCTCTCTCTCTCTCTCTCTCTCTCTCTCTCTCTCTCTCTCTCTCTCTCTCTCTCTCTCTCTCTCTCTCTCTCTCTCTCTCTCTGTGCTTCTCTTTGTCTCTCTCTCTCTCTCTCTCCCTCTCTTTAGTTCCACTCCCCCCACCCTCCCACTCACACTATATTAGACCTTCTGTAACTTAAATTAAGCCCCAAAATGTCTGGTGGGGGCTGGACGAAAAGGGAAAGGTGAAAAATGGTTCTATTAGCGCGTCGTTAGTCCTCCAGGAAGACTAGTGGGATAATCATTTTGGAGGCTATTTTAATCCACACATCTGACTCCCATCAACGCCCACAAACTCACTACCCAGACTAACCTGCCCTTTGTCTTTCCTCTCTGTCTGTCTGTCTGTCTGTCTTCAGCAGGGGTGTATAGTGCTACTTTTCAGGGGAGCGCGTCTATACCACTTTTCTGCCTCCACACCAAATCTCTTCGCCAAAAATAGCCGATCTACAAGCTCACAACGTGACGCGTTGTGAGCTTGTATGTCCACCACTGCTGCCCTCTATCTCAGCTCTCCTCTGTCTGTAAAGCCATCCATCAATCTCTCCGATCCTTTTGTAAAATCTTTTAATCAAACACACGGTCCAGCTCTTCTCCAGATGCCAAAAAATCCAACCTCCATCTTATTGGAGGGTGCAGCAGGGCAGATCTAATTGTACTCTATTAATAACCAGCGATGGAGCCGGGCTGAGAGGTTATGTCTGGACCAGAGACAGACAGAGACAGGTCCCTGACGCAGCTCTCTGCTGTGTAATCAATCACTTTTTTTCCCCAGTCAATGTAAGGCAATTTAAGCAGAAAACTCAAGTCCATGGTAACACTTTGTTTGATGTACAGTACATTGATACAATGTTAATTTTGTCGACTAAAACTAAGACTATCTTTTTCCACTGACAAAACCTAATTAAAAACTAACCTTTGATGACATAAACTATGACTAAATACAGTATATTGACAATTTCTTCAACAAATAAAAACTAGGTAGGGACTAGTGGAGAAGAGATCCAGTAGAACTAAGACAAGTCATTTTATGTTGGGTTGCGCCCGGGTGTTGCGCTCTGAAAATAGCAGATCTACAAGCTCACAACGCATGGCAGTGCGACACGTTGTGAGCTTGTAGATCTGCTATTTTCAGCATGCAACCAAGTGTAAAATCAGGCATTACAACGCCATCAAGGCCTGCCAAAATACATTTTAGTCGACTAAATCTTATGATATTTAGTCGAATAAAACTAGACTAAAACTAAAGCATTTCAGATGACTAAAATATGACTAAAACTAAATTTAATTTTATTCAAAAGACTATATGACTATAACCAAATCAAAATTAGCTGTCAAAATTAACACTGCATTGATAGACATAATAATGATAACATAAAAGCTGTCCTAAAAAATGAAAAACCATAGGCTAGAAATAGAATAAAATAAAACACAGTCTAGTTGGGAGTCTAGTTCTGTTCTCCTCACCAACAGATGAGATGTCGGTGAAGTGGTCGTCACCTTCCTCTGCATTGATGAGGTCGTTCTTACTTTTCTTGCTTCTCTTCAACACTGGAAATACATGAATACAACTAGATTAGAATCATATATAACACCAGTTAAAAGCAGATCCTATTATTCTTATGATTTCTTTAGTTTTCGATAATTTCATAAAATAATAGTATCCCTATTTTGGGTATGTGATTATAGGAGAAATGTTTCAAGCAATTTAAAAAATGTACAAAAATAAGTGAATGTGACGTGTTGTGAGCTTGTTTTCTGTTTTCAAAATGTGTGCATTATATAAAAACAAATGAAACATAAAAAACTGTCTTTGCTACTCGATTATTAGATTAATCGCAAAGAAAATAATCGATAGTTGCAGGCCTACTAGGCTGCACTAGCGCTCCTGTTTTCGTGTATAGAGGGGCGGGTGTATAGAGTCGCGGAGAGATTGCGCCTGATCCCATTGGTTCACCGATCTGTCCGTCAACCCCCGCCCCGTTAACACAACATTACGAGCGACGCCCACTGCACTCTGGTTGGTTGGGGAAATGAAACACTTCCTATACCGGGTACACCGACACGCTCCTCCTCCAGGCTTTTATTTTTTAGCTAAACTAAACAATAAAAGCCTGGAGATCGAGGCTACAGGCCCACTAACTAGCTCTACAACCCCAGTAGTGCACACAGTAGGTCTCCTATAGCATTGGTTCTCAAAGTGGGGTCCGGGGACCCCCAGGGGTCCTTGGGGTGGTTCCAGGGGGTCCCCAGCAAAATGTGTTAATATAGCATCACAATAATTTTAACCTTTATTACTTTGGATATTAAAAAAATAGCAGATATATATACAAGCTCATAGCGCGCCACCGAGTGCCACGCTATGAGCTTGTAGATCTGCTATTTATTTTAAATCGTGAAAATGTATGCAAACCTTTGAATACATATTTTTTTAAGCGAACATTTGTAACTCAAATCTTTGCTTCTGGGGGTCCCTGGAACAACATATTTGAGATGGGGGTCCGCGGCCAAATACATATCATTTTGGGGGTCCTTGACATGAAAAAGTTTGAGAACCACTGTCCTATAGGACCCATTCCAGCTCTTCGTCGCTGTCGGGTGGAAATAACCTTGTATGTCTAAAACCGAGCTTGTGGATGTGCTATTTTCACTACTTTTGTGTGACGCTCTTGTAATGTATGCTGTTACGAAAAGAAAAACCATCAAATGTTGAAATATGGAGAAATACGAGGTTTCTGCCCCAACAGCAGCGTCTTGTTAACTCTGCACAGAGAAACAAAGCCGGAGTGAAGGGCTCTCACACGCCCACGCTCCCTGTAAACTGTGCCGCGCCTCACTCTCTGTGCTCCATCCTAATCTCATTACGCCACCACCCTGACACCCCCCCAGGCTTCAATTATACTCTATGGATGTTGCACTCCGGTGTCGCCGTGCACTCACTGGAGAAGAGCTGATCTACAAGCTCACAACGTGTCGCATCGCAATCCGTTGTGAGCCTGTTAGATCTAGCTATTTTCGGTGGGCAACGAACGACGTACTGTATGAATCAGGCGTAAGAACTGCTGGTTCACCCCAGGCCACGCTATACCGCTGAGAGGCAGTGACTCCTTCAGAAGAGAAGTGTGGGTCATCCACACACACACAAATATTTATACTGTACAGATACACATACGGACTCACATACTCACACTTATAATTAAAATATAATTATGTACATTTATATCATAAATATAACAAAACGTTCTGCATAACTAGTCGCTTTGGATAAAAGCGTCTGCTAAATGACTGTAATGTAATATATTATATTGTCGCTGTCGGGCGCAAACCTCCTATCTCCGTTTTTTTTTCTTTTTCTTTAAAGTAATACTAGGTAACGTTTTCAACAAAACTAAAGTTAAATTGTATATCTTTTGCGAGTGGCAAAAGTTTCACAACACCCACTCCGTGAATTTCACCCCCGGAAGCCTTTTATTTATATATTTTCTATTGAACGTGTACGGGGGGGACTTTCCCGGGAAAATGACGTTCCTGGCCAACGTCATGACGTCGTGGCCGACGTCCTCAGGAACTACCGCAACGGTTTCCTGTTTGGCCAGGAACTACCGCGCTATTAACAAAAAGGAACCTCACGCTGATTTTAAGATAATGTAGGATTGGAAGATCGAAAAAGAACAGAAAAAGAAAGCACAGCTCATGGTAACTAATGCTCCACTGGCTAAGAGAAACGATCCGTAGATAGTATAAAACAATTAAAAGATCGCTTTTTGAAACGCTTCCGGCTTCCGGTGAAAACGAATGGAATTCTGGGTAATCGAGGACTAGGGAAATTGTATGCAGTGACGGTAGTGACCAGCAGAGGTTGCTAAAAATCGTTATTTGTGATTCTGCATTGTACAACTTTAATAAATCAGTGCTATTGAACACCCTTTACGTCTGTGTGTGGGTTTTAGAAATATTGAACCAAGGAAAAGTATTAAAGAGATATTTCACTTTCAAATAAAATAAACATGAAAAGAAATAAATGAAAAAGTAAAAATCACTGCCCCCTCACGCATTAGAACTTCTAATGCGTGAGGGGGCCGCGATTTTTCCATAACTTTTTTATATTCTTTTAACGTTTATTTTATTTGAAAGTGAAATATCCCTTTAACTGCTAACCACCACCATTCCTTTCTACGTCCCTGAGTGGACTTTGATCAGCTGTTGTACACTTTCTCAGTCCTCACCCGAGGTGTTGTGTTTCCTCCGGTACCAGGCTCCATCCATTGGAGGTTTCTCCTCTGCATTCTTGTCCTCCTCTGCCAGCATCACCTCCTCTGAAACACAAGTACCACACTGTGGTCAAACATTTCTAGCAACGTTTATCACTATTTTGTTTTATCTGCAAGCCTGCCAAGACGAAACCTCTCGATAGCGGCTTTCTTTTGAAATTTGCTCAAGCGCCAAAGAACACGAGCTTTGGTGTAAAAGTATAGATTATATTTCATCGCGCGGTGGACGGTGTCACTCGGCGAACAGAGCAGATTTACATGCAGCTTGAGAATCTGTTATTTCTGATGAGCAACACCGTCGTGGGATGGAGTTTAAATAGGCTTAACACCCATACAGGCTCTCCTTGAACATGCCTCTGTGTGAGGATCATGTCTTCGTACAAATAAGATACTATAGGCAGATGGGTGGGTTTTACTTCATCAGATTTATTCAGATACAGATAAGATAATCAGGTAAATTATCAGACACACCAGGAAAACCACAGTAATCTAATTTTCAACGACATCTCTGTGATTTCAAGTAATTAATTGCACAGCCCCGTTTTGGCAAAAATCATGTGTAATCTTGCAAGCACATACACGCTCATCTAATCACAAATTAATGCACCTGAATCTTAGCTTTATAATTATGAACCTCAAAGGCAATCAGTTAAAGGACATGAATTATAAAACAATATGCCTCAGTGCAAGGTTGAAACCCTTAATTGTTTCACCTTCATTTTCAACATAATAAACGTGTGATCCATCAAATTAATAGTGACACAATGGTCCAAAGGTTTTAGGGACTTGGCGCACAAGTCAAATTTGCATCGTGTCCAATGTTGTGTCCGTCAGCCAACTGTGTGTCCTTGTCATCATATAGCGATAAGATCAATGTATATGGCAGAGGTTCCCAGACTTTTCTGGACCAGGGCCCACCGTGAAAAACTCTAAAGTGTTGGGGCCCACCCACGTTAAGTGGTCAGATGGGTTAGGGTTAGGGTTAGGTTAAAGTGGGTTAAAGTTTGAGCACCACTGATATAGAAACATACGTTTTTCAGAAAACAGTTGAGATTTAGGAGAAATGTAGAATCGGCTTCAGGTCTCAATGGGTTAAGTGGTCAGATGGGTGGGGCTGTGTGCATTTTCAGAGCATCTTTATTTTAACCCATTAAAACCAGGAAAGCATCCGTGTCATTTTAGATTTTTGCATTGGCTATTCAAATATTGCAAATATAAAAGCTCACTTCATGCCCGCGCTGCGAGCTTGTACATCTGCTATTTTTTTTATTTGTTTGCAAAATCTTGAAAGTGTGAGAACTACCGATTTAGAAGGCATTTGTAGAATCGGCCTCAGGTCTGGGGTTAACGGGTTAATGATCAATCATCAATCATCGATTGTGTTCCGGCTTGGATCGAAGGAACTAATATAGAATACTTTACACTTCTATGTGTCGGTATCACAATGAAAACTTTTTTTTATATTAATGTTATATTATCAATCAAATTTTGTGTGTGTTTTTTTAACCAATATTTACTTGCAATATCCTCACGGCCTACCAATGGCCCCCGGCCCACAGGTTGGGAATCGCTGTTATACGGTGTTGCGACTTACTTGCCGACAAGAACTGATTTCAAGCCAACAATGACGTCCAGGCATTAGACACACAGGCATGAATCAGAATAGAAGGGGGTGTGGTCTGACCTGCTTTGCATATCCACTCCAGATAGCCGGTGAGCTCTCTCTCGATTTGCTGCTGTCTGCGTAGCTTCAGGAACTCCTGTCGCTTCTCCACCCGTTCCCTCTCCTTAGCAAACTCTCTGTGGAACACAAGCACAGAAACAGAACAAAACAATGAGACAAGCACAGGGACATGCACAGTCAAGAGACAGAACAAGCACAGAGACGTGCATATCATCAGATTTGACAAGTCCAATGACAAACACATCAGCCCCCGGAGCCATCAACTAAGGACTACTATACAGTATCTCTAGGTACTCAAATCTCTCTTTTTTTATCACTAGACTTTCTATCTTGGTGGAAGGTTTAACCACTTGACCCCTATTTGCGTCACTGTATGACAAATAGCAAAAAACAGCCTACAAGCTTGTAGATTTTGACTTTCTTTCCATTTGCCCCAAATGGTTATGCTATGGATTATGGATTAATATGGTTAAGGTTGAAGGTTGGCAATTAGATTTAGTGAAACAAGCAAGTGATGGAGTTGCCAATTTGAATCCCAGCAGATGTGATTATTACAGTATTATATGAGTGTGTTGCTGCAACAAGAGCATCACCGCCAAGCTAATCTGTGTTTGGTAAATGAAGGTAAACAAGACTGACATGAAATGTCATTTACAGTTTGGCTACCAATATAAAGAAAACAAGTGTGTGTGTGTGTGTGTGTGCGTGTGTGTGTGTGTGTGTGTGTGTGTGTGTGTGTGTGTGTGTGTGTGTGTGTGTGTGTGTGTGTGTGTGTGTGTGTGTGTGTGTGTGTGTGTGTGTGTGTGTGTTTGTGTGTGTGTGTGTGTGTGTGTGTGTGTGTGTAGGTAGGTGTGTAGGTTTGTAGGTGTCTGTCTGAGCACCGAGCAGTCAAACTAGGGTCCACCAGACTACGGCACCTTCACTGTTCTACCGCGGTTCTGGTGGCTTGGTTCAGAAAATGGAAAGCCATTGGCGACCCCTCATTGGCTGGCCTTTAGCCAATAGGGAGAAAGTAGCAAGAAAGTGACGACTAGTTGCAGCGTCTGTTTATTGACAGCTTTGCCAAGATGTAACAAAACAAAAAAAAACGTTTTGTTGACATATTAACAATTGATAATTTCGGGAAAAGCCACAATGAGGGGACCTCCTTAACCACTTGACCCCTAGTATCTCTATCCTGGGAAGAAAATTTGCCAAAAATAGGTGATTGGTGTAGAGGGGAAAAAAAGAGCTAACTCTACATGTATGTACAGAGCCAACTATATGTCATTGCAGGTTTACTAAGAATAGAGGGTTTCTGTGTGGATGTGGTTACAAAGGCTATGCTGTTTGTTTATCTCTCCTATATTCTCTGGGTGAGAGAAAGAGCCAGAATGTGGGTGTGGAACAAAAACACAGACAACACCAGAGCAAGAGAGGATTAAACAGGGGTGAGGGAGAGAATGAAGATATAGAGAGACAGACAAAGAGAGAGAGAGAGAGAGAGAGAGAGAGAGAGAGAGAGAGAGAGAGAGAGAGAGAGAGAGAGAGAGAGAGAGAGAGAGAGAGAGAGAGAGAGAGAGAGAGAGAGAGAGAGAGAGAGAGAGAGAAGGGTGTGGGTGAGAGATATAAAGAGAGAGAGATGGGGGGAAGGGAGAGAGAGAGAGACAGACAGACAGACAGACAGAGTCAGTGAGAGAGTTACAGAGAGACAGCAAGACAGAGACAGTGAGACAGCAAGACAGAGACAGTGAGACGGCAAGACAGCGAGACAGCAAGACAGAGACAGTGAGACGGCAAGACAGCGAGACACAAAGAGACAGAGAGACAGCAAGACAGACAGACAGACAGCCAGCCAGACAGCCAGACAGACAGACAGACAGACAGACAGACAGACAGACATGACAGACAGACAGACAGACAGACAGTGACAGACTGACAGTGACAGACTGACAGTGACAGACTGACAGTGACAGACTGACAGTGACAGACTGACAGACAGACAGACAGACAGACAGACAGACAGACAGACAGACAGACAGACAGACAGACAGACAGACAGAACAGACAGACAGACAGACAGTGACACATACATACAGACAGACAGACAGTGACAGTGACAGTGACAGACAGACAGACAGACAGACAGACAGACAGACAGACAGACAGACAGACAGACAGACAGACAGACAGACAGACAGACAGACAGACAGACAGACGGTGAGGATCAGTCCATGCTCAGTGATTGGTGGGTCTCCCCACACTGGACCAACCAGAGAAAGCTCTATCCTGCAATGCAGTGGCAGCCTGCCTGAGTGTGTGTGTGTGTGTGTGTGTCAGACGCGTTGCTAGGTCTCTACTAGGTTGTTTTTTTTTTGTTTTTTTTGGTTTAAGTATTTGTTTGGGGTTACAGTTAGGATTAGATATTTAGAGCATAGGTTGGGGGTTACGGTTAGAATTATGCTTGATTTATACATTATACATAGTTGAAATAGCAGATCTACAAGCTCACAACTTGTAGAAGTAGGGTATTCATTTACAAAAAAAAACACAAAAAGTTCAAATATGAAGATAAGAGGTTTCTGACCTACAGTACAGCGACAATAGATAGAGCACCATGAACCCCAGACAAGGCTAGGATATATGCTCTAGATATAACTAGAGCAGTGTTTTCAACCCTTTTCATATCAAGGTCCATTATTTATTCAGCATTTGAGCCACGGACCGACCGTTTGAGGAGATTTAGACTCTAAAACCCAAGACAATCCTAACCCAAGAATATTTTGTTATCGTTGGATAAGATTTTGTCCACAATTCCATGATGTGTTGATGTTGGTACCATAGGAGAGATAACAGGCAAACGTTGTTCAAAATAACAATTCTTCTACATTCTCTAATTGTGTTTCTTGTAATTTAAGTAATGCAGATGTTTAACAATAATTTAACTCTTGAGAGTGTAAAATGAAAACATTTGGTTTAATTTTACGCTCTCAAGAGTTAAAGATCTATAAGGGTTTATTTGGTTAACAACTATTCATCATTTAGCGGGCGACCACCTGGAACCCCCTCAAGGACCACTGGTGTCCCCGGACCACTGGTTGAGAACCACTGACTAGAGACTTATAGTATAGCTTATAATATTTACAGTACGTCGTTGCTGTCAGTTAAAGTTAAAAGTTAAGTTTAAAATTACACACAATTGTAAAATTATTGTGACACTATATTAACAAATTTTGCTGGGGACCCCCCTGGTACCCCTCAAGGACCCCTAGGGCTCCCTGGACCCCCACTTTGAGAACCAATGTAGTAGTGTACAGTAGTGACTATATATAGTAGTCGTGTCTGTAAGTAATAATATAAATAAATAAAGTGTATGTTTCTCTTGACAGATCTAAGAGCTGTGGGCTGGGACCCCCCGACTGAGCATGACTAGTGGATTGTGATGGGAAATCACACACACACACACACACATACACAACACACACACACACACACACACACACACCACACGACACACACACACACACACACACACACACACACACACACAACACACACTTCAAAACACAACGCTTGTGTAACACAAGCACACGTGCACAAATAAGTGCACGTGTCGTAGAGTTAGAGAAAGAGGGGCGAGTTGAAAGGGAGAGAGAGAGAGACTGAGAAAGTGACAGTGACAGAGAAGCAGAAGGCAAAGGATGAGAGAAGCAGTGGAAAGAATGACAGGGAGAGAGAGAGACACACACACACACACACAACACACACACCACACACACACACACACACACACACACACACACACACACACACCACACACACACACACACACAACACACACAACACACACACACACACACACACACACACACTCACACACACACACACACCCACACACACACAGATGAATTGCAAGGGACCAGTGGTGGAAAAAGTACTCCAATTACTTAAGTAAAAGTATCAATACTGCAATGTCTGTTCGGAATTCAAAAATTACTTGCGTAAAAGTACAAAACTATTGGTATCAAAATGGACTTTAAAGTACTTGTTATGCAGAAGGTCCCATTTCACAAGTTTTCAAATGTATAAAATCTTTTGAAAATAGGCAGCTCACAATGCGATGCATTGTGAGCTTGTAGATCGGCTATTTTCAAATGGCCGAAATGTATATAGGGTTGAAGGGGTTACTGTATGTTTTGTAACAATAATTAGAATCTACAAAGTAAGTTTTCAAATAATTGTAGTGGAGTAAAAAGTACAATATTTTCCTCTGAGATGTAGTGGAGTAGAAGTAAAAAGTACTGACAATTGGAAATACTCCAGTAAAGTAAAAATACCTTTTACTTAAGTACAGTACTTGAGTAAATGTACTTAGTTACTTTACACCACTGCAAGGGACTGGGAGAGAGAGAAGGACTGCTACAGAAGACAGACCGGGGATAAATCTCAGAGAGGGAGAAGTGGAGAGACAGAGAGAGAGAGAAATAGAAAGGGGGAGAGATAATTGATTGTTGAATTAATTATTAAAATGAATGTCTTGCTGCTTTGTCTTAAAAAAATTCCTGCCAATAAATGTTCGACTTGACTCGAAGGAGAGAGAAAGAGAATGAGAGAGAGGGGAATAGAGAGATAGAGCAAGGGAGAGAAAGAGAGAGAGAGAGAGAGAGAGAGAGAGAGAGAGAGAGAGAGAGAGAGAGAGAGAGAGAAAGAGAATGAGAGAGGGGAATAGAGAGATAGAGCGAGGGAGAGAAAGAGAGAGAAAGAGAAAGACAGTAAGATGGAGAGAAAGAGAGAGAGTGGGAGGGAGGGAGCAAAAGACAGAGATAGGGAGAAAGAACATAATCGTTGCTGTCGGGCAGAAACCTTGTATCACAGTATCTCCATATTTAAACTTTCGCAAATGAACGCCCTATTTCATCATACAAAAGTAGTGAAAATAGCCGATCTACAAGCTCACAACACGTTGCGATGCGATGCTAGCGAGTTATTTTCAGCTAGTGAGCAATTTTCTTTTGTTTATATAAAAAAATATATATAAAAGGAACAGCTTTGAACATACAAGGTTTCCACCAACACCAGCAATTTGTTTTAATGAATAAAATGAATAACGTCTCTGTCGGGTGGAAACCTCATTATGTCCAAAGCTGTTACTTTTCAGGATGCAAATAAAAAAATAGCAAAAGTAGCAGATCGACAAGCTCAAAACGCGTCGCTTCGCGCGGCGTTTCGAGCTTGTAGATCTACTACTTTTGATACCTTTGATGCTTTTGCGTGACGCTTGTAGTATGATCAAGAAGGGCATTAATTTACGAAAAAACACAAAAACATGGAGATAAGAGGTTTTTCCACCCGACAGCGAGGATATCTAAATTGGATGTGTACGCCTGGGGAGCCCAGCGCTCAGCATGGTGCAGCATCAGTCAGCCTCAGTCAGACTGCCAACTGACAGTTCATTCTACAAACACGCCATGTTTTCTGCATCTGAGGAAAAAACATCTCCAAACTAAGATCAGTTCTATCTACTCCAGATCTCAATAGAGTTGTTAATGCCCCCATTTCACCTCACTTTAATCCATTAAGACCGGGAACGCATCTGTGTCATTTTAAGATTTTTTTGGCTATTCAAAAATAGAAGATAAACAAGCTTGATTTTTGGAAAAAAAATCATGTAAATTTGTGCAAATCTTTGAATACATATTTTTTTAAGCGAACATTTGTAACTGTCAAATGTCTCAACAAATGTCTTAATTTTTCAGAAAACATATTGTTGCTATATCAGTGGTGTTCAAACCTTTTCTTGTCAAGGACCCCCAAAACTATATGTTTTTGGCCGCCGATCCCCATCAAAATATGTTGCTCCACTTTGAGCTTGTAGATCTGCTATCTTTTAATAGCCAAAGTATAAAAACAATGGTTATACCTAAAATCTAAAATGACACAGATGCATTCCCGGATTGAATGTGTTAACGCCCTCTACTCATGTCTCAGCCATGCTCCATACACAGCCTGCAGTGGGTACAGAATGATGCGGCTGCCAGGCTCATTACTGGAGGTACACAGAGACAGCAACATAACCTTGGTTTTAGATGCACTACACTGGCTGCCAGTCACTTTGAGAATTGTTTTTCAGATACTGTTGTTCACTTTTAAAGTTCTTCATGGTCTGGCACCTATAGCTGTGTTGTTAAAGCCTTATTGTTCCTGTCTGTAGCCTGAGGTCCTCTGTTGACCGGGCCTTTGCCCTCAGGCACCTACTGTAGACTCTGGAACAGCCTGACATTGGACTTCAGGCTTGCTAGCTCTATAAACATTTTAAAATCCCTTTTGAAAATAAATGTTCAGGTTTACAAAAAACCTGTTGCAATCCCCTAATCGCAGCAGCTTGGTGCATCTAACCTTATTGATGATTGTATAACGGCATTCCAGTGTTGCTGTCTTGTTAACTTTTATTAATTCTGGTCGTACAAATTCCCAGCTTAACTGTTTCCATTTTTGTAAAGCACTTTGTAACATTGTT